>NW_028277176.1:27085000-27385000 GCF_051122295.1 Plectrocnemia conspersa | reverse complement strand
CATATTAATACATATGTGAATCTGTTGCATGGTCTTTATATCATACTCAGGATCTACTATTTTATATAAAGAGTTTTAAATAAATCGCTATCATTGTGATTTTTTTTATAAATAATAAACAACATTAAGTATCATTTAGTCAAAAGCATAGTTGTAGATAATAAAAATAAATTTAAAAACAAAATATTTTTGTAAAAAAGTTTTTTTAATTAACGTATAATCTTTAAGCTTAATAAAATGTGCCGTTTATCTTATTCGTGCTACATATACATATATTTTTCCATAGAAACATTACCGCATAGTTTATTTTAATGCAAGATTAGATAAATATAATTTAAGACGAGCAAATAAGTACATTATAAACCAATCTGAACCACATGAGTACACCAAATCCCATTTATTTAATAAGTACAGTGTAATACATACGTCTGCATACTATATTGGTATGCTATTTTTACAATCCATTACCGGACCATAAATAATTTATTGTATGTAAGAAGCATTCCAACCGCTATATCAATTGCCAGCAATAAATGTTAATAAAGGTGGTCAAACTGTTCTACTTTGGGATACCATATCTACGATCAGAGATCGTTTGCCTTTGTCAAAGCTCCGGAGTTATGTACAGATTGAAGCACTTGAACCGATTAAGGAAGCCATTGAGTCTAATCTTACCAAATCCATGGCCTCAATAAGTTTTAATAATTAAAAAATAAGCAAAAGTGCTAAGAACCCAAAACCGGTTATTCCAGCGACCCCACCAAAACATCTTGAATTCCTCTTGCAAAACTTTTGTGTGTACCGAATCCAGACGGGGAACAAAAAAGGAGTATTTCGAAGCCAGTCCTAAATGGGAGCAATGTCGCGAATGCAGCAGCAAAGTATGTTTTGTTTGTAAATAAGTGTTTTAACCCTTTGTATTATTGTTCTACAATAGTACTGTATCAAGCATTTTTAAAACAAAACAATGATCAGAATTGCTTATGAAGATTGACGCAGAAGGTTGAATTGTTTGATTGGCATAATTTGGGTCAAAGTAAATTCATTATGTGGTAATAATTATGCCTTTGATGTCGATAATAACCGATCAATGTCACTGATGCATAATACTTATTATTACACTGATATAATTAGTATTATTGAAATGTTGATTATTAGTGCCTCTTTTACTTTTAATATTTGTAAACAAAGATTGTCGGTACAGTCACCTAGTTGGATACAAGTCCTCGGAAAGGTTGGCTGGATGCCAGAATGTGTAATTCATAGCATTGTTCGGAAAATTTTGGGAGAACGCTTCGGAAGTTCGTGTTAGTCACGTATAAAACTTTCCAAAGTGCTTTTTTGTTTTATTTATTATAAGGCACATTTTTACTAAGGAATGGATCAAGATCTATAAAAACATTTATATAATAAAAATAACTCTAATCTTGTATAAATTATATTAATATAGAAAGGAAAGAGTTTTAGTATCTTTTCAGTATTCTATTGATGAAGACATTATGTAGTTTATAGTTGTCGTTGTGACTTATTTATTATCATGACTAAAAGAGAAATGAAAATTGTGGTTGCTTGAAACGAAATGGCAAATCGCTAGGAATCATTTAAGACCTAACTATAATATGTTTAATCTAATAATCCCGTTGATTTGTAGCTAAAGTGGAACCTCGTTTCGTTCCTGAAACGTGCTTGTATTTGAAAACATTCGTATATCAAAGCAACAATGAAAACTTAAATTGATTCGATCTAAAACCCAAATTATTAATATGAAAATGAATAGTCGTATATTTTTCATTATTTAAATTTAATATAAAATAATTAAATTCATGAATTATTCAT
The DNA here is from genome assembly GCF_051122295.1 of Plectrocnemia conspersa. Lineage (NCBI taxonomy): Eukaryota > Metazoa > Arthropoda > Insecta > Trichoptera > Polycentropodidae > Plectrocnemia > Plectrocnemia conspersa. Next base: position 27,383,164 of record NW_028277176.1, on the reverse strand, counting down.
ATAGGAATCACTGATAGCTCAATTTAACCTTTTTCTATTAGTAAAACTTTCGGATTTTAGGCTCGAGTTGAGTGTGACTTCGCAGCCAGAAATACACGCCGGAAGGCTGGTAACAATTTATTTAGTATATTGCTACAAATTGTTGTGGAAGAGTATTGCTTTTTTCCGAGCGCTGGTAGAGAAGCTGGCGAAGGAATGATGTCATGATAAAATGTATTAGTGTTGGAGAGATTAGTATCGATGCAATAGTAAATGTGTAGGTCAAAGCTCGCGAGTTTTTATACTGAAAATCCCTTATTTAGTAATTTTTTGTTTTTCCTGTCTCACAATTTTGCCTTTCGAGCAGGTGTAATATTACATTTTTTGGTTTTCCTGTTTGTAAAAGATTTTAGCAAAAGTTACCATCCGAATTTTTTAGTCAAATAATTCATGTCTTATTAATATTGACATTTTATTTCCCTTCTTGCGTGAGAATCTCGGTTTAGGTTACTTGTTGTTAATTGCGTTTCCTCTTCTTTTGATGTTGGCTACTACTTTTTTGATAATTTTCAAGTTAGTTGGGCGAAACACTTCTTCGACTGACATCCTCGCCCATAGGCGTATGTTTCTTTCTCGCAATCCATAAAACTTTTAGCTACATCTCGCAAAAATCAATACAATCAATACACATTCAGTGTATTGATTGTATTGATTTTTAAAGTCCAGGTCCAGCATTCGTACAATAACATTAACCAGACACAGCACTTTAAGAATTGAATTGAATGCTGTTTGTTTTATTAAATTATATCTAAAAAAACATTACACGAAACTCTTCGTCACGCATGATTTAGTAGGTGCGCGCGTGGACGAAGGGTCAATTTGATATGGGACAATGTTTTTTCCGCTCTATCAAAATTAATGGTCTCTTTAATTTAACGTTCAAAATTATATAATTAATAGGCAAGGGCGTCCAAAGATGTTTTTCATTCGATGATTACACATTATTATATATCTTCAATATTCTGAATTACTCTTCAGGATTTATATCTCAGAAAATAAATGAATCTTAATAACGCATTATTGCAAGCCAATCATGCAATCATTAGCAGCTTTCAATTTTTCGTATTCTTTATGTAAGAATTATCGAATCCTTTTCGATTGATTCATCTTCCAATATTCGGAGTCATCCGGTGACATTTTGCTGCAATTTAATGAACTTTTGCGATCGAATATCTTCTTGAAAATAAATCCTCACATTCACATTAAAGGCTTAATCCATTTAAGCTCATTAATAAAAGATGATACTGTTTTAAGATCTTTGGCATACAAGAACAACCTTTTTTAGAAAATAACTTCAAAATAATATTTTTAATGAACACTTTATTTTATAGTTTAAATATGCTAAATTATATCAAAGCATACTTACGAAGTATTTCAATGTCAAAAATATCGTCGTAAAAATCATATAAGGCCATGTAATAACAATCAACTTCGAGATTCAATTTTGTTTATACTCCCTCTTTTCTCAGAACCAATTCGAATGAATAATCATGATTTGATTATTGCAGTAGGTAGTGTATATTTATATTTACTAATATATGTTGCCAGAAAATCTCTAATATTTGTTATTGAAATGTAACAAAACCAATGTAGTAAAAACAAAATTTTCTTAATTCGCAGAAAATAAAATTTAGAGACGTAGTTGAAAATCAATTTTAAAAACCGGTATTATTCGAAATCTGATACTTTTAAGTATTATGTATTATTTCTACAAGTAGTATGTAAATATTATTTACATTAAAATAAAATTAGGTTTTAACCTTTTAAATATCAAAAATAATGAATTATACGTTCAGAAAAACGATGTTTGCATCATCCAAGTATATTAAAAATGTATCCGATTTTTATTTGTTAAAAACATTTGTTTTTGGCAATCTAATGGTTAATTCCTATATCCAAAATTCGTGGAAAAATACATTAACCATAGTGTTATTTATTTTATTTATTTAAAATAAAGAATTATGATCATCATGGCATAACAGGTTATCCCAATGCGTCCAAAAAAGTGTATATATATATGCTTTATACCGCAAAAAATATTGCTTATAATGTATCCAAAATCTTGTATAGAAAAAATTCTGAAAATAAGTTTATCGGATAGAATATTATAAAGAAAATTTCTTTAAAATAAATCATTAAAAAATAATGTGTTTGCTTTTAGAAAACCTGAAAAATACCATAATAATATATATATTTAATCAGTAAAAGAACAAAAAGTTCCGTGGCAGTGAAAGACTATTTTATATTTCAGATAATTTTAAATCTACAATGTATGTATTTGTATCTAATTTTGTATAAATACAAGATTGAGTTCTCGTTTAATAATTTGCTATATTTTTTTGTTACAAATCAGTCCGTCATGTCGTGATAGGTTTTAGGAAAAAAGAGGTAAATTCATTACCAGGTTCTCGGGTATTTTCCCTTAAATTAATCAGGTAATTTGTGTCTAATAATTTATAATATATATGTACGTATATTATAAAATAAAATATTTTATTTTTGTATTTTGCTCAAACAGTTGTAGAACTGTTAATGCTTTATTTAATCAAAATATTCATGTACACACATATCTTTCAAATAAACAATGGATGATGATAGATATAGAAGACTTTTAAAGTCAAATTTATTAAAAATATAATTTATCATTGCTACTATTTTTTTATAATGTTATATTTTTAAAATATCGATGCATTTAGTGTTTCATATTTCATTGAACTTTATGAAAAATGGTTAGCAACGAAAAAGATAATAATAAATTTAATATATAATAAATAATAATTACCTATTCAAGTAACTATTTATGTGTAATTGTTATCAACAGTGTATGTATGTATATATTGAATAAATACATATGATTTGATCATTAAAACATTAATATACATATTCTATGAACTGTCGACACTAAAATTTTTATAAATTTGCTTTTAAGATTTAAATTAAATATTAATAATTATTTTTTATTTAAACAATAGATTTGTAAGTTTAAATATTTATTATATGTATATGTGTATTATTATTTAAACCAAACTTTGAATATTAACAATAATTATATTCAACTGTTGATAACAAAAAAAACATAAATTAAATAAAAAATCTATATAATTATATTATATTATATCATTTGTTGATTCTGGATTTAAATCAATTTTATTTAAAGAATACAAATAAATTTAGAATTGCATTTGTAAAAAAAAGTAGAAGTTCAATAAAAAATATAAGTAAGAAGAGCAAGAGCGGTTTCTAAGCATCGACCGATAGATTAAATTTTTGATTTAAATTAGTACTTCAACATTAATTACAACGGCGGCTAAATTTATTGATTGTTATAAAACTGTTGATAAATTTATCAGTAAAATATTCGTAGAATAACGGATAAACAATCTGATAACTTATATTACACCGCAGATAAAACTAATATAATTTTAACTCGTGACTAAGAAATATTCAATTTTAGTAATAATATACAAATTTTAAAGTGCTAGTACGATAGAAAAAGTGTCAAAGAAATATTACAGAACAACTGTTGTTTCACCTTTTTCCGTGAGCGTAGCCTAATTTTAATATGTAAATTTCCTTATCGTAAAAACACGCGAAATGGCTCACCCGTCCCAATACATTGTTGCCAGCAAATGTTTAATTTATGATAAATTAAAACCAAATAATAAACCTTATATTTATAATTATATTAACAGCAATCTAATATTATCTCAAATATTTAAATCGGTAACAGTGCCACTGCATCATGCTATGTCATGATGAAAACGTTCTCATTGACTTATTTCGCTTACACGTGTCAAAAATCGACAGTGCCAACAGAGTAGCTTTGCTTGGCAAACTGCATTTGTTACATACATACATACTTTTTCAAGCAACCACGTTGCAGTTTGGCAATCGGCTGCCGGACCACGCTTGATCACACCACCTCGGTACATACGCGTGCAGAGCGCGAGGAATTTTGCGATGCACGTGCAAAAATTGTGGCAAATGGCGATCATTGTGCAAAAGTGACGTGATTATGGCATGAAGCGTCACGGAGGAGTAACGACGCGCGTCATGTCGCAAAGTGACGATCGTGAAGCAGTGATTTAATTATGCGTTAATTGCTGCAGAAGGCAGGGTCAAAATGGTGCTGCGTGGTCAAATATAATAAGTAATAACGCTGAACAAAAACATTTATGCCACAAAGATTTGATTTATTGCTATTCTTATGGTTAATATTTCAATAAAAACAGCATCGTGTAAAAATGAGCAATTGTTAAACAAAGTCGCTGACCCAGAATTGCTCTAACGAGTCATTACAGGTGACGAATCATGGTGTATGGTTATAATATCGAAGCAAAAGTCTAATAGTCTCAAGCAATTCAAAAAAGCACGTCAAGTTCGATTGAATGCCAAATTTTCTATTAATTTTTTTTATTATTATTTTATATTATTACATAATTCAATGATCAATGAGTATCACATTGCATTTGTATTAGCGTGAGCAAACAACTTTAGGATTTTGCAACATTATAACATACAGCTTAAACTTTTTGTTTCCGCCGGAATCTCAGTAATCTGCACAATAACTAATGATATTTACAAGGTCTATTTTTATAAAAAGTTAGTTGTCAATATAGTTGAGACGGTGACCGAATTATTGCACAAGCAAAAATTACGCACACAAAAATTCCACACAGCGAAAGTTTTGAACATATATGTGATTGTTTGATTGACAAATATATTTTAACTTTAATTTCAAGTGCTTTATAAATGTCAATGTAAATTACATTATTTTTTTTATATATATGTACATATATTTAAATATACACATATGTATATGATCAGAATTTTTGTTGTTCGAAATTTTTGCTGTGCGCAATTTTCGTTTGCGCAATAATCACCGAACCAGTTTAAACTAACGCATATATCATGTCCTTACATATAGCTGTATCCTATATAATTATATATTATAAATACTATTTTATAATATATGTACTATATTATAATCGATGATACTGAATTGAAATTTTTTTGAAGACGTGCTTTGCATCCTTCTGCAATTTTTTATGAAATCTACCTTATATATTTTAGATGAGATACATACAATAATTAAGTACTATCTACTTGAAACCTGACGGTAAAAAAACGAAATCTCCAGCGAAGCATAAAAGCGAAACTCAGTATTCAAAAATCATAAGCAGCTCTTTTTTTTAGTTCAACAACTTCATTATGCCAGTATTTTCTTGCGGTATCTTTTTACTAATCCATTATGATGATTTATGTATGTAGAATTGGTGGACGAAAATTAAAAGCCACTTATTTTAATTAAAATGTCTTACTATTAAGTCGTTCCATATATTTTTTAAATTTTTTGTGCAGCTTAAAATGGTAAAAAAATTAAACAAATAATAATTTTTATCTCCTATATTTTTTCTATCTACTAACATTTGCTACTTTTCAATAAATTCCTTATTACTTGATTCAAATAATAATTTAGTTTTGGAAGCAATAAGAGTGTTTTTTATAAAAAAAAATCTGATAGTTTTAGGGATTTTGATATAAATTAAATATTAAATAATAAATAAATTTATATATAATTTAAAACTCGTTTGGATCAATGTAGTGTAGAATAAATTCCCATTGTTTTTTACAGTAAAATATATTGATTTGATTTATTTGGAACATTCTCTTGGCCATGGCTCAAACTAAGCGGAAAACTCCCGCTTAGCCATTCTTATTCGGCTGGCTTCCATACTGCGCGGACGCAAATATTGAGTTTGCTATTCACTTTCTGAAAACAGCATACAGCACATTGTCTATGAAATATACATTTCTTATGAGTGAGTATTAAATCCTAATTCTAAATAGGTTTCGCATATATCTTAATTTTATTTTTTATATATTTTATGTGATGTCACAAATTTAGCGATAATTGAAGTCACTCAATGATTCATTTAATATTCTTGGAATCTATATAAACGCATTCCATGTAGATAAATACAATTTTATGAGTCTTACAAAGAGATACATATTTTTTGCTAATTTTCATGATTTTATATGTTAGTATAAAAATGCTTGTATTATTTTTGTACCAAAACGTAATATCATAATACCGGTATTATTCAAGAGTTAATACCGGTATTTCATAATAAATGTATTTTTGTAGGAAAAAATGCACAAATATTTCTAGCATATTACAGAAACTTTATAGATTTTCTTTTCTGTGTGTTTGAGAATCTTAAACTGGCGAACCATAATTTCGCAAGTATTATGTATATATATATATATGATTGTAACACTTTTAATTATTTAATAAGGCATTTATTTTACTTAATGCTGTAATATGAATTTATTGAAATCTGTTAACGATGAATTGATTCATAACAAATTATTGCGATAAGCAATTCCACATAATCAATATTTTACTCAATAAGTGATACTTAGAATTTTGATAATGATACAATTTACCGATAATTTTTATAAAGAAAAGTTTTATATAATTATTTTAATGGTGAGTATTATTTAAAGATATAAAATATCACATTGTTTCTGTAATAAATTGTAGCTATAATATCTATATAATTTATGGTTTATGATTGATTATTGTCAAACTAATGCGTCCCTGCTTATATGTAAGTATAATGACTAATATCACTAATACGTCAGTAAGTAATAAAGACCTTCAAATGTAAGGTAGTGATGACGATGACTTTGGATTACTTCAGACGATTTATCTCCATAAAATATATACAGGTACTTCAAGATCTCAAGCCATATACAATTTTCTTGTTGTATAATATTTTATTAATAAAAAAATTATACAACGATCATAGCAAATAGTTTAAATTAACTTAAACGCGTAATAATTTATTGATAAAAAAATATTAATAAATTATTACACCTTATTAATAACGAACAATCATAACACTTGATTATTACGTAGTTATCTTATGTAAATTGCATATATTTTATATTATTACATTGAAATTTGATTGTAGAATATAATCTGTAATGAACGAATATATATTACAAATGAGATATTCAATGCCAATGATTAGATATATGATTAATTAAACCCTGAAGGCAAATTCTTTTCTCAAAAAATTAAAGTCGTGCATTACAAAATTAATATTCATAATCAGATTATTATGTATAGATATTGAATAAATTAAAATTCTTTTAAATGTTATACTTATTTCCTTATTATTGCACTTGAACCTGGATTAAATACTAACATTAATATTGAAACTAATGTTTGCAATTTTTATATGTATATAATATATAGACCATTTTTTGTTATTATTTATTTTTAATTTATTTTTTATGTGTATTTTATATTTATGAAAGTCTTATTTAATATCAAATAATACCGAAAATATGAAAATAAAATAGTTTTGCTATGCTTTTTTAATACTACCGTTTCATTTTGCTTTCTTTGGCATAGCAATAATTTTCATTTTCTCGGGCACTCATTTATCTATAGTTGATTGTAAATTTATAGTATTCCAAGATACGTTAATATGTGAGCTTTTGCTCGTTTTGGAGTACTGCAGGGATACAATTTGGGTCCCCTGCTTTTTTTTCTCTTTTTTAATAGCATATATGCGACAATTGAGTGCTGAAATGTATTCGCACAAATGCGCAATCACAATAGAACAAGGTGGTTAACGGTAAGATTGGTACTACTCAACAAAATTAGAAGTTCGGTAACTTTTTTAATAAGCAAGTTGTTTCTCAGTTTCCCGAGTCAACGATCAAGCTGAGTTGTACAGATTATATTTAGATATTCTTTTATATTTGTGTTAGGTACGTCATTTTATAGACACTCGGACTCTTTCGATCTAGGATCTTCACCACCGAATGCTATGATTTATCACCGAATAAAAATCATTTAAATAAATAACAATACTATTTTACTAGTATTATCCGCAAGCCAGAGTTGTGAATAACTTAAAACGAATCTGTCCACTTTTAATCGAAGGTTGGATGATCGGCACTCGGAAGAACTTTGAGGTCGTTGACGAATCAGGCGCTGATTTTTTTCATCTTATCCATTCTGTTTTTGTTTACGTTTGCAAATTTTGTAAGGTCACAGAACGACGAATCGCCGTATGAATGAACGGCCGAGTGTTGTAATAGACCATCACAAACTGGTTGGCTATTTGCTTTTTCTATAGTCGGTAAACTGTTATCATAGTCTTTTTTCTACAATAAACTATTTGTACATATCGTAAGTACACAACAACTTACATTATGTTTGTTTAAATAGATTTGTGGCATAATTTTATATTGAATAAATAGAAGAAAGTTTATTTTAACCTGGCTAAAATATAATATAGCATCGGTGGTTCAGTGGTAGAATGCTCGCCTGCCACGCGGGCGGCCCGGGTTCGATTCCCGGCCGATGCAAGATACTTTTTGTTTGAAAAATATATTAAAAATCAATCAATACATTTTTTATCGAGGTACACACGAGCATACCAAATTGTTTGCTTAAATGTTTCAAAACATCACTTCGGATTGAATTTCAACATCAAACACTTCATTGTATCAAACTATTATTATCTTACATGGCAATCTCATATTAGGTATACAAATAAAATTCTCGCTGCGTAATAAATTTTATTTACTTTTGGTAAAACACTAACAGCTTAACGCTAATACGTCCTGAACAATTTTTAAAATTGGGGTATAATAATATATTATAATATATGTAAATACAAACAAATAGAAAAAATATAATTATACCATAATACTTGCTTCCGTAACCAGCTACGCCTACGTTTTGTTCTATTATATCGTATCCTTCAAAAGACGATGTTTTTGTTGAATTATTTTTATCTACTAGCTCATATGTCAATTCTTATAACATTATGTAGCTGTTTATTTACTTATTAATTGCAATGGTTAAAGCAAAACGAATTGAAATTTATAGTCACTTAAAGCGCACAAATTGGATATTATATATTAATTTTAGTTTCTCTCAGTTTTAGTGAATTTAAATTCATAAAAAAACAAGGTTTGTTTGTCCTATTAAATAAATAAAATAAATGTCTCTTTGAATCAAAAAATACAGCCATTGATTAAGCCTTTAAATCAACAAATACAAAACCAAAGTCATGATAATTGATAGCTTTTTTTGCAAATTAGTATTTAATATTGTTTATACAAACTGAAAATAAAAAGAAGAATCACTATAGCTATATCATAAAATATATCATAGAGGAAGCCGATGGAAGAAGATGATGCTTTGGCGTAAAATGTCTAGAATATAATGACATATCCATGTATGCTTCTTCAGATCTTTGACCATGTAGCAAAAAAATTTACAATTTATTTATTTACCATATTTTTTATTAATTGATTTAAGAAGTGTCTAGTATAAACTATTGTATTTCCTTATTTACTTAAATGTAAAATTAGTTGTGTTTATATTGTGTGCATGTTATCTTAATTTAGCAAGCGAAAAAGTTGGTAAAAACATATTGTCGCTGCTACGCATAAACGCGTCATAAAACTAAATGGATTTTGTTCTTGAATTTTCTAAAAACACAATATTTTTATCGAAGTAAACAAACAATATTGCGTATCCGAGTGGACGCCTATTAACACTGGATTAATATACTACAACAAAACAAGGATATAAAAGCGCCGAAATATTTTCGCGGAACAAATACAGAAACCCCAGTTTACGCATTTCACAGAAAATGACAATGAATCTGATTTACCTCTATCTGGATCCTCTAATAAATTACTTTTAACATTGGTTAAAGCAGTAATCCAAAAACATATAAATTATAAAAAATATTTCTTAATGCACGAAGGTGTTTTTTTTTATTACATTGAAAAAACCGCTACATTACTATTTTCGCAAACTGTTCTAGGAATATTATTATATAAATTCACACCTCCGTATATTATTCCCTTTTATTTTCTTATCTCTAATTATCCTTAAATTGTCTCTATTTCTAAGCTATTTTCATCGCGTACTCTTAAGTTAGATATAAATTAATACGTACTATTTACCAATTAATATATAATTAATGATACTATATTGGAATACATTTTTTCTGATAGGTAGAATGGACGTGTACGGTTTCATTTTAATTCGTCTGATAAGTAAAATTATATTTATACTACTGTAAAGTTGCAAAATGTTTATTTGCTGTTTAAACTCAAATTAACCTAAACGAATTAATTAAACCCTACTTGAGCTTCTAAACTAAACTTTCATCGGGTCAATTCCAACTTAAAATTCAATATCATAGGCATTTTAGAGTAGCATAATTGTATTTTGCTATTAAAAGTATAGAACCTATATTTTTACTAGTGAAAATATAATTTTACTGAAATATACATATTCACTGTGTCGGGCACATATATTAGTAAGATATTTAATTTTATCTTAAAGATTTGCTGTCAGCTCTTCTATGAGTATCCGAATGCATCGCAACTATCAATTTATCGTTTATTACAAGTTAACGATAGTGTAAATACACGTGTATCCTACTTTGGAGACCACTGAGTGAAAGGATGAATGACTAGAAGAGACGTTGTACTTATCACTTACTCAATTCTTAAGGCTATATAAGCCAGAACACTTATTTCCACCATTTCGCCTAACACCATTTCACTTCCGTCTTATATAATATAATTGCGTCCTTCAATTTTATTAAAATGTTTTTGTCAGCGATATTACAAAAAAAAGCAGTTATGCAAATTCGCTCATAGAGCTTTTACAGTATGTATAGTTAGCAATTGCAATAAAACCGTTGGACTTTATTTTAACAAAAAAATTTGGGTACCTTTACCAAATAAGCACTTAGCACAGCATTTCAAAATTGCGAAAAAAAACTTGAAATTCGGAAGGATAAACTTCCGAGTTTCTGTTTATTTTACACGTCAAAACGGACGAAAATAACCCTTTAAACGCCAGCGTCGTCTGTTATTTATCACCACGCGTCAGTATCTATTTCTAAAAAATAATATAAAATACGTGGTTTACTGATAAAGTAAGCTAGTACAGTAATCTTAATTAATTTAAAAAAATTGTAAATAATTCGTTAACTTGTTTAAAAAAATAATCAACAAGTGACTCACCGGTGAGTCGCTGGCGTTAAAAAAATATATCTTGAAATATAAACCGTATAAAATAATACGCATAAAAATAGACCCGAGTGTACCTTTGAAAGTTGGGAAGAAATTTACCATCCCTTTCAATCGTTGCTTCTAGAAGAAGATTAATACAGATATTGTCTAATGCCTGCACTACACTCTCTGGAAGTTGTCCGAATGGAAGTTACAACTGAAGTCGGCCGAGATCTACGACTGCGAGTAAGCGACCACACTGTCGCAAATTTCATATGCCGTCCGGACGGCAAGCGTGAATGACGTCCGCGCGGCGGCTGCTGTCATGTACAACTGGCATATTTGTGCGCGATCGAAAAATGTGCCAAATAATCGCAATTGTAAAATTGTCATATTATTAAAATTACGCTACTGATAATTATAAAAGTTTGTGTGAGCACTCACCAATACAATATCAGTGAAAACTTTTAGATCGTAAATATTCAATTTACGCAAAATATTTGTCGGCTTTTGCAAAATGCCATAAGGCATAAAAATGATACTTCAGAATACGAACGCCACATATGTGACTATCCTAGAATTTGTCGCCATCGATTCTAAATTAAGAATTCGTTATGGTGTGCATTTATATAAACCGATCTAGGGAAATTCATAAGGATATTCGAAACGATATTTCTTAACAAAATCAAGTACCACTAATTCATTTTTAATTATTTAATTGTATATGAAAAAAAAATCTGTTAGAAGAATATACTATCAAAAATATAATTAGTCCCTTTTGGTGCCCTAAAATATTCAAGGATTTGTGACCACGATGCAGCACTCGCCATGCGTGTTAACCATAGGACGCCTACGCGCATACTGAAATTGAACCGAGCTACTCGTTCTATCTCAGTTTTCGAAGCACCATATCATTATCTCTCTGACTCTCGTCACTTAACACGCGAGAGAGCGAATGCCAATGCAAATATTGTCAAAAACTCAACTTGAAAATTAACGACTGTCTAAATTTGAAACATAGAAATGCATCTTATAGAATTTTAATTTACTATATGGAAAGAAACAGTTCGGTGTATATACTAGGAGTAATACAATTTGAATCTGATCTTTGGTATAGATCATATTTACTTCATAATAGTTGTTTGAAGTTGGCGATTCAGTACTTAAAGCAATATATTATCTCCACTTAAATTAGCCCCTGATTTAAATTCTGTATTACAGTGACAATATTTTAATTTTATAAAAGTACACATGTCCGTTTTTCATTACTTTTCACAACAAAAAGCAATCGCTTGCAGGAAAGTTCATTGGGCCATTGAAAGTGTTTTGAGAAATCGTTTTGCATAAACCATTGTACGTAACGACCTTTGCCCCCTATTTCGTAACGCTTATCGTAATATATTTTTTTCAAATACACGCGTATTTTTCAATATCATATGAAACGCATTTCTTTATACACGCATACAAGGCGAACTGGACTCAAAAATCGAACCGTTGCAACACGCAACGGCGCGAAGAAGGACAGGCCGAGGGCACAGGGGGCCTTCGGGTTTCCAAACTGAATGTGAAAAGTTACGAGTTAAAATTTTTAACTGACCTGGCCTACGTCAAAAAATCGCATTAGTACACCTGTCCACCTTTGGGTGGTCAATGACCACCAGTCATTTCACCTCAGATCGAAACGGACGCATTTTCCTTTCGCAAGTTCTGTCGAGGTGACCATACAATGTGTCTATCTAATATTTTATTTGACACATTTTAAAAGTATGAGGAAGTTGCTTTAATATTCATAAGAACGTCGATAATGAAAATTCAATTAAACGCGTGGACTTGAAGAATAACATTGAGACTTGAGAGGAGCTGAGTTAAAAATGATTTATGAGAAACGAAGGAAAAACTATTTTAAATTTATATTGCTACGCTATAATATTATTCTTAAGTTGATTATAAATTTAGTTACACTTCGGTAATTAATTAATATGACTTTGTGTTATCCGTATTTTTCTACTTATTTTAATAAATAATTTTGAATAATAAGCATAGATTATTAAGATGTATCTTATATTTTGGTTTAAATGCGCAATACCTTCCTAATTGGTGTATTTTTTAAGTATGCTATATTACAGTACTTCCGTTGATGTCAATTATCTAAATCACATTTTAATGGGTTTTAGAATTGCTTGCATATTATGTATCTAGACAAAGATACTTAGATTATAATTATGTTAAATAGTATAAAAGCAGAGAAAAATACAAAAAATCTTACTACACTGCTCGGTGTTTTTGATGCAGATTCTAAAATATATTTTTAGTTAATTTTGCACTTTTTTAGCAAAATAAACAAATAATAATTTGAATTATAGTTTATGAATGACTTCCATTAAAAAAAAAACAATAAAATTGTCGAATAAACATAAATTTTAAATTATTTATTTAAAAAATCACAAGTTTTTAATGAATTTATTCTGAAAAATTATGGTAAGTCAAGTAAATGTTTTTGCCAAATAATGTGCTTCTAGAAAAAAATACGTCAATTCCAAATCAAGCTACAAATTTCAATTAGTTATCGTGTTAAAAAATACATTACGTTGAAATTACTTTTTGTAATAATCATCTTAAAAAAATGATAGTTTATTTTGGTATACCTAAATTTATGTAAATCTAAGATTATTGCCAATAAAAATATTAATATAATTGACGTTTTTATTGTATTGCAAATTTTATAATCTAGCAATATACGTGTACTGAAATTGTACTTAAAATGACGCAGATGTCGAATATTTTTGATGTAATATTTAACTTGTAATTAAAAAAATATATATATGAACACAAAATACAACAATCTAATAAAACGATTTTAGTTATGTATATTATATATATTAGCGTCGAAGATGCTCGGTTTCGTTATGCGGAGCACGTATTGCGTTCTGTACGATACGCAAGTTCGTAGCGTCCTGAAATATGACTCTCTGGAAGTTGTCCGAACCGAAGTTACAACTGAAGTCGACCGAGACTTACGACTTCCAGAAAGCGATCACACTGTCGCAAATTTTATATGCTGTCCGGACGGCGGCTTCTGTCACGTACATCCGGCATATTTGCGCGCGATCAAAAAATGTGCCAAATAATCACAATTTTTAAATTATCATTTTATTAAAATTACGCTACTGATAATTATAAAAGTTTGCGTGGGCACTCAACAATACAATATCAGTGAAAACTAAATATTCAATTTACGCAAAATCTTTGACGGCTTTTGCAAAATGCCATAAGGCATAAAAATGATACTTCAGAAAACGAACACCACATCTGTGACTATCCTAAAATTTGTCGCCATCGATTCTAAATAAGAATTCGTTATATGTTGAAATTTTTATAAACCGATCTAGGAAAATACATAAGGATATTCGAAACGATTTTTTTTAACAAAATCAAGTACCACTAATTTATTTTTATTATTTAATTGTATATGAAAAAAAAATCTGTTAGAAGAATATACTATCAAAAATATAATTAATCCCTTTTGGTGCCCTAAGATATTTAAAGATGTCAGTAAGAGTCTGTTGAAGTCCCCGATAAGCATGTGGTATTATAAATTGACCACGTGACCACGATGCAGCGCTCGTCATGCGTGCTGACCATAGGACGCCTACGCGCATACTGAAATTGAACCGAGGTACTCGTTCTATCTCAGATTGCGAAAAACCATATCATTATCTCACTCACTCTCGTCACTTAACACGCGAGAGAGCCAAAGGGGAAGTATCTCACCACTCGCGCTCGAAAGAGCAGCTTCAACTTTGGTCCTTTTGACTCCGGTCCTTTTGCCGACAATGTTGAAAAGAGCTCGAAGCTGCCTTTCGACTGAATTACCCCCATTTTACCTCCCGTTCTCGGTAACCTAGGACAACTTCCGAGAGATTTTAAAGCTCCGGAAGGAGCCCCGAAGTAACCCATTATATTCTCCGTCCTTAAGCGTTAAAGCATAAGAGTCTTTGTTGTTGGAGAGAACTCAAAGAATTTTTTTGAGATATCTCTACAAGTGAATTGTATCCCAACGCCCCTATTTTTGCAATGAGCGTTAGTACAGTTAATACAATTCATTTGATAATTTAATTAATTGTCTGCGGTTTTTCAGCAGTTTTATTGGTAAGTATTACAGTAGCACGTAATAGGTAGTCAGCACGTCGCTGTTCAGCTCAAATTTTAATTTTAAAATTAAAAATAGCATAGTTAAGCTAGAAATAGTCAAAAATCCGTCGCTACCATTCAGAGTTTGGAAGGGTTTTTTATTACAGACACAAACAGACGGACACATATATTTACTGTTTAGATAATGTTGATAAAAACAATTTCAACGGTAAAATTCCCATTAAAAAATATTTGGTTTTAAGTTTATTTGTGTTATAATGTATTAAAATTTTCTAAACTATCTTAATTAGATTCAGCTATATATAAGTGTATTGTGTTTTTATGACTTGTTTCTAATAAAAAGTTTTCGTCACGTCAGCAACTCTTTTTTTATTACATATTTTTCTAAATATCTTAATTGTTTCTCTAATTTACGTTAAAGCATCATCAAATTTTGATTTTAAATTAAGTGCGTTCTCTGGGATTTATCCATTCATTTTCAATATCAAATTCTTCTAAACTTTATTCGTCATCGTTGTCATTATCATCAGCAAACCCATTACACAAATATCTCTTATTTTGGAAATTACATTATTAACAACCGGGTAAATTCCATGATATAAAATAACACGTGTTTCAAAACTTTCTTTAAAGTAATTTAAATGATTTTTTCTATTTTGATTTAATTTAGTAACACTTAAAATATTTTCTAAGTACAGAGAAAAATTGTCGTTAATCACCTAAAAACTAAATCAAATTAAATTTTTTTTATTTATTTAGAAGCCATAAAATTGAGCCTTCTACCAAAATCATATATGATCAAAAATGATCAAAAATGGTTGCCAACCACTGCTCTTAAACAAAAATGTATTCACTTAATTTAAAACAACTCGAGATAAATACAGCTTGTTTTCTCATTGTACAGCTATCTAATTAACTTTATTTTTGTATTAATAACTATCAAATACAAAAGATGTTACAATTATGAATTAAGCTGTTACAATTATGAGTGACATTAGAATCGATTTTATCAGAATAAACATTCTATTTTCTGATTTCTAAAATAGAAATAGCGTTCGATTTTAGATTTTATCCAAGCTAAATGCGAACTTCGGCAATTTCGTCAAAAATAAAACACGCGAAAAATATCATTTGCAATGTAAATCCGGACTCAAGGTTCTGCGTTGATGTGCTTTTAATCGTTTTTTTTACTCTTTGCCATGTTTTATCGATCTCCTTTATATCTATATACCAGAGTCGTCGATTATTGCGAGTTCAAGGCAGTGATCGATTTGCTGCTTTTTAAGTTGCATAATATCATTATCACTGTTATGGCTTCCTAAACAACACAGTCCTCGACCTACTAGCAACTGTTATTGGTGTGAAGCTAAAAATCTATTGTGATGATTCGGGACGGTCTGATTGTCGACTGTTGCCAGTCAAGGTGTTTCAAATATAGATCTAGTAGACACTTAGATCTATCCGACTATTTATCTTGCTTAGTTCAACGATCCAGATGCGACAAAGGGATCGTTTTAGAGCTGCAGATACTATTAAGAACCAAGTGATTTAAAAGCATCAATACAAAGAACACGAAAATTAATGAATACCAAAAACAATCCAACTCTAAAATGTGTGAATTAATAATTTAGAAAAAAATGAGTTTAAAAAAGAAGGTATGTTTAACGTGAAAAAATGTAATTTATATGATTTAATTTTATAATGGTAAACACCAAAGTTCAATAAAATAAATAAGAAACGACACGGTACTCTAAATGTATACCGTACCGTTTCTTATACGCTTGGCCTATAGAATCACCAGCATCTGTCAATAGCATCATATTTCAAGGTGCTCGAGCCGCTTCATGCTTAGTAGAGTAAGTCTTACATTTGTAGAACAATACAATTGTAAAAAATATCATACGATATAAAAATCTTGTGTACAACAGCATCCGATGGCTAAGTCAATGTGAAGCTATTCAATAAAGTATGGATAATGTGTGGCAATAGACAAGTCGTCATTTATTCTTTGTACACAAGAATTGTATTTCTGAAAAGAATCCATGACTCTTAATGGTTATTAGACGGAAAATTTGTAAAATGTAACCCTTTTTATATAGGAGGGGGGGTTAGACATAGATATGATCCCATTGTCACTGTGTTGCACAGTACTCCTCCCCTAGCATTTTAGTGCTATGAAATTCGAGCAAGAGAAAAGAAAGATTATGGCATTCACCTGGAGTTATTGATACTGCTCTAGCGAGGCAATGAATTGGTGCAAGCGAGGGAAAAAGAGAACAGCGGCGGAATTGAACGTCATTGCCATTGATTTAATAGTCAACAAATGACTCATCTGTGAGTCGCTAGCGTTAAAGTTTCATATCAGACATTTCACGCCGTTATTCAGAGAATTAGTTGTGCCTCGACTACTTTTAAGATTAAAATTATGTAAGATCTATAATTAATCACATTTTTCGATTACTTTAATATTTATTTAAATATAAGGTAATTAAAAAAAGAGATTAATTCTAGATTTTACAAACTTAAATTTATATGAATGTTTAAGTGATCGAAAAATTTGATTAACCATTTGGTTATTTATTGTATTGTTTACTACATCATTATTCTTTTTCCATTATGTTATTCTTTGGCAATTTGTGATATTTTTTAAATAAAATAAGACCGCTCTTCATACTTAATTTGGCCCACAGAGGCGGGTGCCTGCTCTGCCTGTGCATAATAGAACGATTATCTATAAGAAAGTTATGTTTAGAAAAATAAATTAAGTAAGGTAAAGGCAAAAGATAATCAATTGCTAAAGTGCAATATGTCAAGCCCTTAAAAATATATACCATACTACATATTTTTATTAAATATCTTCTCAGCAAGAATTGGAGTCGGATATGAGGCATAATGAATCAATTAGATACAAAGAGAATAGATTTTAGCGGTTGTTTATATCAACGAATGAATCGGAGCGTTGTGATAATAGAACAGGATTTTTTGTCGTTTATAATCAGTGGTGGTTCGTAACTTATCCAAAAGAACACAGTAGTAATCGGTGATTTGTTCCTTTTACAAATAATCTCCGAGCCTAATGAACCAGTTTAAAAAATTTTTGATGACCTATTTATATGTCCACTATTTATATTGCTATTCTAAGTCTAGTTGATAATGAATAATCAATGGTTAGAAAATATATTTTTACTATGCTACAACAACCCTAAATTTCAGATAAAATTTTATGCTATTTCACGCAAATCGACTTACGAGTCATAATTTTATCAACATATTCTGCAATAACTGACATTGAAGACCTGTCACTACAGAGCTCACTTTCAATCGATCAGCCTATTCTAAATTCAGCAGTCTATTTTGTCATAGTCATAAAAATAGCCAAACTACTTTCATCATTCCAATCGGAGAAATTGAATGGCATCTATGCCACTTTTGAATTCCCCTTGTATAAAGTAATGAGGTTGCTTGTTATATTTAGCATGAATAAAAATATAACATGGTAAATTATCTGATAAGTTAAAAATGATGCATGTTTTTTTATACAAAATGTTAGAGCAAAAATGAGATAACTCATAAATATCTGAAACTAGCCGTACAAAGAATGAGAGCGATAGTACCCATTCAGAAATTTAAGAATTCCTTACTTTTCTATGTTTCTGAATAATATGAGACACGTATTGTTGTAAACGAACATAATATGCAAATATTGTACTGATAGTAATTCTATGCAACTGAATAGAACATATAAGAAAAAATATATATATTATAACTAGGCTAAAAAAATACGAATGCACACACTAGCGTATAGTTTTATTTAATTTTGGAAGAATATTTAATCATAATTCATATACAAATACACAATAAATCTAAGACTCCATGTATGCATAAAATAAAAAATTAGATAAATTGAGCAAGACAGATTTATACAAGCTGTAAAAATGGAAGTACCAGTGCTAAACTTTAAGCCCCCAATATAACCAGTCTATAAAATCACGATATGTTTTTTTTTATTGTACAGATTGAAAAAGGCTTCTCATTGAAATCGGTTAATTTTGGGTTATGACAGATGTATGAAATATTTAATATCTAAAGATTTATTAAATGTACTTTAAAAGTAAATTCCATTGTAATTAAAGTGCCAGGATGCCATCCTAGCTCAAAAAGAAGTACCAGTGCGGATCAATGACATTATAAATCAAATGCTTGATACATTTTTATTGGCTTTGATAGTAAAATTATATTTCTACTAGTGAAAATATAATTTCACAGAAAGGTACACTTTGACTGTAACATGTATAATATCTGGTAAGATTAAGAATGCACTTATTAAATATTTTCCAGTAATCTTCAGATGCTTTCTTAAGTTTCTTTGCTTATATTTATAAACAAACACAAAATTGCTTTATATACTGTGACGAAACAGTTATTATTAATAAAAAAATCAATAAAAATGTAAAGCAAAATTTCCATAAAACTACTAATTTATACAATACCTTGAACATAACATATTTCAAAAAGTTGTTCTAATAATATTGAATAATGCTAAATTCATCTAATTTACATCGTAATTAATAATGATTTTTACATATCACACATTACAAAGCATTTTCAATAATTTCATGTAAGGTTAACGAGTGAGACTCCAAAATTTAATAATTGATTTTTACAATATTAGTACAACAATTATTTTATTAATTTATTATCACAAAAAATCATAATTATGCTATAAATAATTCACATTATAACGATGACCTTTGCTTTTCGCTCTTTTGGCGCTTATCCTAGCCTTGAAATAATACGTTCGATTGAGTCGTTCACCTCATGTGCAATTTTTTCATACTGTAAATATAAATAAATAAAAGGTACATGAAATGATGCTGGGGTACAGAAGTTACACGTGGTGTAACCGCGCATTAGCATCGGTGGTTCAGTGGTAGAATGCTCGCCTGCCACGCGGGCGGCCCGGGTTCGATTCCCGGCCGATGCAATTATTTTTTTAATATTTTTATTTAGCTATGTATATATATATAAAAAAAATCAGAAACCATGCCACTTTCAATCATCCTGAAATTCCGGAATAAAAAATGCTTTCTTCTTAGGATAGCTAATAATCTTAATATATATTTTACTTAATAATTACTTTAAATAAAATAATATTGGTGGAAGAAATACTACATTTTTAAACATTTATTGATTACAAAGTGTTCAATAGTATTGGAGACACAAACACCAAGTCACAAAATTAGTACATACTAAGGTTTCTGTTTTACTATTTAATTTTAAATTATGGTAATCAATATATTTAGAAATATATTTATATAATATTTCAATGAAATTAGATGTTGTGTTTATTACCTATTAATAATAAAATAATTTTATTTTAATTATTTATGAAACTAAAAATTTAATGATTTTATTCAATTTTCATATCTTATTAATCTTAATTAATTTAAATGTCTATTTTTCGGCAAAGTTACCACTTGCTGCAAAATTATATTGTGTAACTATTTTGCAAACGATATATCTACTTCATTGGTATTTTAATCAATAACTAATAATAAATCGATGTCAAAAGAAATTTCTTCATGTAATAGGAAAAGTTATTGCATCAATTCTTTGCCAATAAAATTAAAAATTATATAGGTAAAAACTAAATTTTATCATAATATAAAACTGTTATTTTTAAGTTTCTTTGAAACATTTTAACTATAAATAGTTTTTATAGAAATAACATGTTACTATTTTTTTAGGAGATTTCATTATAGTATATTAACAATTTGCTGTGAATTGCTATTAAAACGTGTTCATTTTCACTGTACCAAGATCAAGTAAAACTCTATTTATACCATATTTGCATGCCAAGTGTATGCTTTAACTAGAGAATGTGTGAACTTGCCGACGTGAGCTAGTTACATCGTCAACAAACTATATTTTATAGACAAGCGTGTTACAGACTTACATAAAATATACAAAATAAGTGTTTTTCAAAAACATTATGCATTTTATAAAATATGTATTTACTCGATTATTAGATGATTTTTTAAATTATTTTGGTCTAGGAATTTAAGGTGAGTTTAATAATCGATGGCATCTTACAATTGCTGAAGATATTCTACACTGTAAAATATCTTCACAGAGTTTACCGAACAGATTTTGCAACAGTTGATTTGT
This sequence comes from Plectrocnemia conspersa, assembly GCF_051122295.1. Taxonomy (NCBI): domain Eukaryota; kingdom Metazoa; phylum Arthropoda; class Insecta; order Trichoptera; family Polycentropodidae; genus Plectrocnemia; species Plectrocnemia conspersa. The sequence continues at coordinate 27,361,735 of NW_028277176.1, read as the reverse complement.
TAAAATAAAGTTTACACCATGTTTTTTTGAATAAAGTAAATAGAATAAGAAATCAGGAAATATGATATATATGTTTCAATCAACTATTGCAGAGATTTTTAGCATTCATCTAGTGTTTTTTTCTTGTTAGTAAGATTGAAAGAAAAAATAAATATGCAAAGAAGTTTATTTTGTAAATACTTTAAATGTAATCATTTAATGTAGAACAGTGAACACCCCATGAATAACTCTTTGCAACGATTATATTTAAATAGGCAACAAGATTTACCTTATACAAATGCTTTAAACTACATTTTAAATGTATAAATTTAAATGTATGCGAACGAGCGTTGGTCAGAACAGTGAACACCCCATGAATAACTCTTTGCAACGATTATATTTAAATAGAGGGTTATATAAATTGGCAACAAGATTTGCCTTATTCAAATGGTTTAAAATACATTTTAAATATATAAATATTGAGCAATTATTTATCTAATATATTATTGTAATACATTTTTTAAAGATATTTATTTGAAATATTTTTAATATTCAGCTTATTTATTTTAATGCACATATTATTTGTTTTAGGTCACACTACAAAGCAAATGCTACTCAATCTAATATTTTTTATTGATCATACATATATTTATTTTATGCGCACTTTTTATTAAAACACGTGTTTATGACGTGTTTAAAATTGAAAATCGAATACATTATGAAATTTGTAGGTATGTTTTTATTTAAAAAATACCAAAAAATAAATTTGTAATATTATATATTTTTTTTAATTTTAGATTTTTTATTGAAAAAATGAACAAAACGATATTTAATTTTTTTTAAATACATTTTTTGTTTTAATGCATGTTATTAAGAAGAGATTGCCATGTTTTAATAAAAAAAAAAATTTAATATGGTAACTAGTGTACGTTAGGTGAACATTTAAAATACTTTGACAAACTAATACTGGTTTCATTCATCATATTTATGTGTACTGTAACTGTAGTTATTTGACAGTGCATACATTACTCAGTTAATGTATGCATTATCGAAATTCACACGTTGTAACATATACATATGTTTATATATTCAATTTTTAAGAACATCTCATCTCTTTCAATATAATTATCTAATTCTTTCATTATTTTCTTTTACTAACACATCTTTAATAGATCAAATGCTTAGAGTAAAGAGCAGCGTGTGACTGGCAAAAAGTTTTTAAAGCGATTAACTGGATGTGAATCACATTAAAGATATCGCAACGGAAACACTTAAGTGTCGGAAATGTTTGATAATAAAAGCGAGGTCTAAAACATTTTGGTTACACGTCGCTTAATATTATATTTCCTTCAGAAAAACGTGGAAAATGGTATTTCCTATTTAGGGAAAAATATAAAATTTTAGTCAAAATTAAGAATAATTTTAATAGCATATTATTTATACATGAAAATTAGTAGTTTGTGTACGATAACCTTTGACCACATGTCAATGCCTACTTAAAAACAAATAAACCTGCTTTTGAATTTCCCAATTGAATGACTATGAACCTACAATGTCTCAGCTCAGGTGGTGCGTTGATGAAATCTTAAAAATTCGAAACACCTAGGTCACCGATAGGTAGCTAATGAAGTAGTACCCATTGGATAGAATCGCCTGCAATTTGTCCTTGGCACGTGGAAAAGTTTGTACATCACTAAACGAATATATTATTGACCATTTTTTGTCACGTACATCGCCACAGCCCACCTGTTCCGGACGTAAAAATTGTGAGGTCCGGTTGTATGGGACAGTCGGTGATAATTTAATGTTTATTTTTGGACCCGTCGTTTATTTTTATCTGTGATCTAAGTTTGAACGTCCATAGTGGACTTGTGTTTACAGTTTCATTGATAAAACGAATATTTTTTCCAAATACCATTTTTTTAATATATTATTGTTTAACAGTACACTATCGATATATAGTGAGCAACATTTTATATTAATATTGTTATCAGTGAAATTGTAAGGAAAAACGAAAATTTAACGATCGATGAACTTGAAATGAAACAAAACGACACATCTATGACGTTGGAAAAAGCCCAAAGCCTCCAAATACATTACGGCTTATATTAACTATGTTAAACAATAAATAAAGAGATGTTTTAAAATTTTTACTCTAGCCCAAATTAAAATGCTTTAGAAGCAATTTCTGAACTATGTATTTTCACTTACTAGTTATTTTTCTTTTATATAATAAAAATCTAAGTTTAGGTTTACTTTAAGTTGATTAAATTCTTAGCAGGGCGTATTGGTATACAACTTGCGATAAGTACAGTTAGATTTAATAAAACAATAATTGCCATAATGATGCAATTATCTTATGCTCCCATAAAAACACTTTCTCTAATCGAGTAGAAGACAAAAGGGAAAACATTGCTTTAATTCATTCCCTAGTTAGCTCAGCTTACTATTACATATATTGATAGGTGACGATACATTGTATATAGGGTAGAACTAGAACCGGGTACCATGCTATTTTTAAGGGGTACTCGGTTATTTTAATTTCAATATAATATTTAATTTATCCATATAAAATATATATCCCACACAATTTTCAAGAAGCCTTCTTCAATTTCGCAAAACTTATTTAGATATTATGTGGGTAGTGATGGCGGTGTATTGAAAAGGGACAAGAAATCCCTATTTAACAGTCCAAAAGTGTTGTGTTCATGAAACATTTGGTTTCGGGAAAAATATAAAACGTTATGGAAATCCCATTTGCTGGTGGAATTCAACAAAAATTAATTTCCGATCCTAGTATATTTAGTGAGGAAATATCTATCGGCACCACTCTTTTTGGTTGAAAGTGAACGATTTTTATTGTTACGGGTAATATTTATTTGTCTGAAAGAAATCGACTGAAAGGCGAAACTGGAGAGTTAATAATGTTTTTACATTATAATTTAAGAATTTTAGAACTAAATTATAAATTACATTAGGCATTAAAATGGAGCGTGACACAAAAAGTGCTGGGAAGCTCTGGTTTATTTTATTATCAGAATCTTACAGTCCTCGATCCTTTAATGACCAATGCTGATAATTCGGGTGGAACCAGACTTTGTGTTTTGGTCTAATACAGATTTTATTATACTGACGTGTGAAGCGGCCTGACGGTATATTTGCCAATGTCGGCATCCTCTGGGATGCTGTGTTTAGCACCTGTTCAGCGGAGATATTTGGATTTGTTAAAGTTCGTTCCATATTTTTTATTGAGCTTGCTTGAAACTATATATATGGTTCTTTTGCTACTCAACGAAAAAATATTCGATTCTTAAAAAGTATAAGAGACAAATATAAGTATTTTTTTAAATTTAGATGCAACGATTATGGGTGGTCCCAAAAGATAAAATGATTTATAATTTTAGCTTATAATTAATAATTATTTAAAAATCAGCAAAAATAAATTACAATATATAAAAGCTTCTGATCTTTTAGACAGAACAAAATTATAATTTTCGCTACTCTATTACAACATAAGTATTTTTATGGTTATCTAATATATTAGTTTGCTTTTAAACTACGAAAACGATATTTAAATAAGTTATATCAAGAAAACCTTCACTTATTGATCGTTTAAGTAACAGTTCGAGTAAAAGTGGAAAGAAAACTTAGTGAAAATATGTCGAGGTCGACTCTTGAACCTAGTCTGTGGAAAATAATACTTAACCAACATTAAGTGTTTTCATAGAAACTATTTTGATAAACACGTGCTTATAAATATTATCAATTCGATACTTATTTATTGTATATTTAACGCGTGTGAAATTATAACAAATATTTATATAACTAATATTTTGATCGTTTTATTAATAGTTATTTTTTCATTAGATGTTGATAACATAATAAATAAAAATATTATTGTTTAAATTTCTAAAATAATATTTTCCGAGTATTAAACTCTTAAAAAAAATAAACTTTAACCGAAAATAAAAAAATCAATAATCGATTATATTTGTTAATATATGTAAACATATTGCATAATATTGCAGAACGAGTTTAATAATTATAGACATTAACAAATTATCCAATCAACCTAATCCTGCACAATCCTGACCTCGTATCACATTCCCAAGGCTCCCAAATATCATCTTTTACATAATAGACGCATACATATACTGATTAAGTATTATATAATATCATATGTATTTTATAAAATTGAACATATGTATTCAAGTATATGTAGAGTTTAACTTAAACGCAGACACCCGTCGTGGCCTTGTCCTTATTATTTCGAATTTTTACGCGGGTTTAACGAAATTTTTCTCGGTTACACAGACAAGATTCTCGATAACCTTCGATAACAGCAGTTTTTGAGATCTGAGTACGCAACAAGGAACACGGAAGGTTACCGATTTTCACCAAAAAGGATGGACAACCAGATCCTGCAAGGCCTTGTATAAGAAAATGTATGACCCATTATAACCAGAAATTCGCTACATTTAATAATTCGCTTCTACTTTAATAAGTTTTATGTAATATAAATCTTAAGGTTCTTGCTTGCCGCAATCAAAATAATCATATTAGTATATTCAACTTTGTTCATCTCAAATTAGAAATGGAACTAGTGCTATTAACTAATTCCTGAAGAAAATAACATATTTTTAGATAAATATATCAATAAAACGATTTCCCGGAATAATATTCACTTTATCTAGCACTCGAATTTTGCTGAATATTGCTTATGAAATACTTTAAAAACTGTCATATGAATCCATAAATTCCATACGTTTGACATTTTATCTTAATGATACAATTTAATCATTGAAATATACAGAGCGTAAATGAAACACTGTTTAGCGTTGTTGAAAGAAAAAGGTGCTGCTTTTTCTGTCCTCAATATTTTTTGTGAGAATCAGAACATTTTTTAGTTCAGTCATAACCATCTTATTAATTTCGTGCAAAAATATCTGCTGAAATCGGCTACCTACATTTTTCATAAAAAATGCATGTGAATTTTGTTATTAATTATTTGTGAAAGATTATTTCACACGAAAAAAAGTAGCAAATTTTATATTATGTTTATTTAACTAGTTATTAATTTAATATTTTTTTAATACATTGTATATGATATCTTTATAATATATTTTTATTTTTTAATATACTAATAAAATATTTTTTATCACCACTTATAGTTCAACGTAATTCTTTTTTCTGTTGCACATTTAACTATTTTTTTTTTAATTTATTTAATTTATATGTAATATAAATTATATTGGCCCTAAAATAAAACCTTGAGACATTGTGTTTTTTTGCTTAAATGTCTTATGACATACCTTTTATATTATATTTGTGCATTTTCAAACTGAAAGTGAAAGTCGTATGTAACATATCAGTTAGATTTAAATAGTCTTAGATTTTGTATTTAGAAATAGTAGTAGATGAGTTTATATCTTAAGCGATTATAAACTAAATAGCACATTCGAATAAATATTAAAGAATTACACATTTTAGTCATAGTTAAAACTAAAAATATAAAAGTAGTTCTAGATACGTTTTTATAATAGTTTTAAAAATCGTAATCACAAAGGCAAATATTTTCTAATTTGCGGTTGTAGAAAAGTTGTTTTGAATTGGATTTTAGCAAACAATAATATAATAAACATATATGTATATAAAAAATACATATAAAAACATACTTTATAATTAAATTAAGTTTACTGGTTTATAAAAACCATTTCTTTACAAGAGGAAATTAAAATTTACTATGAAAAAAATAAAATTAATATTAAGAAAAAACATTTTATACGATAATTAGTATGAAATTAAAATTATAATAATATAAATTGCTTATAAGTTGAAAACACAAGTTCAATTACAATATTAGAAAATACTAATTATAACCTAACTGTTTATTATTGCAGTTAAGTCGCTAAACTGCAAAAGTTTAACGACTTAACTGTAACAAGTTCATTATATTTTTATTTTCCTTTTAAATAGTCATTATAAAGTTAATTTATATTTGTCTATTATAATAACTGACATGTTAATCGCATGACTTATTTTATAAAATTAATAATTTACATTTAAATTGTAAAATGTCTCGTTTTGCTGTTCAGCTTATGAAGCTTCTTGTTTTACAGCCAAGAAGTGATCTTTTGCACTTAGCTACTATTTTTTTTTTATAGTATTTCATTCGAATCATTGTTTTTATATGTATTGAAGTGAATAAGTTTACTAGCATTATAGAACCCAAATATTTTATTTACATTTTAAAATAATAAATATTAAAGAAAAACACTAAAATACTATTCATCCATCTAAATAATACGCCATTCATCCCTAAATATCTATCATCCCTATAAATCATTAAAACTGATGAGAGAGAACGATACAATTGAATATATTGGAGCTACGCTGCTAACGCTGAGGCGGAGCGGCGGTGAAAACAGTTGGAAGGGACGTATTCCGCTAGTCAGGGTCTCGCCGGTCGGCATTGTAATAATAATTCATAGGATGTACCTATATTATTTATTCATTACAATAAATCATCTGTCTTACAGCTGACCCGATTTAAACCCGCAAAAATTTAGCAAAAAAAAAGCATTTAGAGATTTCGATATTTAGTGTCTTAAGATTAAGATTAAAGTGTCTCTAAATCTTGTAATTTTTACTTTGATGCCTATCGGCAATACAAGAGGAAGAAATATTTTTATTTAAAATATGTACATATTTTGAGTTTGTAGTGAGGTTAATTTAAAAAAAAATAATGTTTTGCTTCGTATTATTTCTAAAACTGCATTGGGTTGCAACTTTTAATACACCTTTCACAACAATAATCTAATCATTAGTTTGTCAATCTTTTTCAAATTTTAATACAGTGCCAAATTTAGCATGATAATCTAAAAGCAAAATGGTAGGTATTATCTGATGAAATGACCAACTATTTGAAACAAATATTTTGCCCCACGTAACTAATTATAACCTGAACTGATAAAAGTAAATAATAAAATATAGTAGGGCATTCATACCAATTAAATCAGCGTTTATTGATAATTTACCGGTAATTTTAAAGGTATTTACCTTCCCTATACTGTGATGTACACCGAGGATACATGTCATTTTAATATGTGAATACTTTAGAATAAAATAGTATTTATCCGCGTTACACTTACATATTAAATTAATTAAGCTAAAATAATATTAATAACAATACGATGAAATGCTTAAACTAAAAATAAGCTCATATTTTTTAGTAGCACCTGACAGAGTTACTTTATTTCATTTTATTTTTATTTTAATTTTATTTTTTGTTAAAATGCAGTAATTCTAAAATATAAAGAAATATTAGAGCAAAATTCGCAAGGATTTCACGTGATATATTTCTCTCAAATTAACAAGCATATCATCAGCAAGTTATTTTTGCACTTTAATTACTAAAATGTTTTAAAAATATTTTTATTTTTTTATTGATTTTTAATACATTTAATTTATAATAATATTTTATTTTTTATTTTTTTAACTTAAACTTTGTTATGGTTCAACCATTCATGGACTTCATTTCGAAAATAGTGTACGTAGTCGCACGTAAACATCATAGTACGCGAGAGTGCATCGAACGAGTGCAAGTTGAGTACATGTGTACTCGAGGTAGTAACGGTCGCTAGATCAGCTGATCGGGCAAGTATACCAGTCGCCTCCCACCGGGCGGTTCAGGCGTCGCCAACTTTCGGCGACGATAGAAAGTGAACTTTTTAGGCGCGCGCCACACTTGGTGAACGGTTTCCTACATTTGGTACGCGATCGTGATTTGCAAAAAGAAAGACCACGGTAACAAGTTTTTTGCTAATTGACAAGTATGTAGACGCTACCTGTATTCCACGTGCAAAAAAAAGTTGGTATGCAGACGTCGGTTACTATTGTATTACAACTTGATATTTGATTAAATTGTTTTCAGACTATATATTGTTCTAACTGTAGTAGTAAATTAGGTTACACATAAAAACAACAGATTTGCGTCTTAAATTAGTAACTGTGCAAAATGAATATAAAATTAATTTGAAATTGGCTGTACAATTAATGCAATAATGATAATGTATAAAACTCTTGAGATTGAGATGATTTAGTTGGATCTAGTTTATGGTCGAACTGAAAGACGGCTGTTTTCTCGGACTTCTAAGGGTAGTTTTAGTCTCAATTAATCTGGTTTATATAGCATTTATAATTAGGGGAAGTCCAACATATATTTCAGTTCTTAATCGCCTAGAAAATATCTGTGATTCGGGGCAGAACCAAACTCTTTGGTATTGTCAAATTAATATCACGATAGACGTGACGGTGATTCGTTAAAAGGTCAAAATTGCCAACGTCATCGTAATATATATATAATATAAGGATCCAAGGAGGACAATTATTTAAATTAATTTAGATAATTTCAGAAAGTATATCGCGACTGATTTAGTCGCAACGATTACGGATGATCCCGACATAACAAATAAAAAATATGATAAAGAAAATAGGCGTTAATGACAATACTTTTAGGCTTTATATTGATATATTAATGCCGATCTATTAATTGTGCATAAAAATGTTGCCTTCATATTAGTATTTAACATGTGTTTTTATATTTCTTAAAACCGACGTAGACAAATATTTTATGCAACTTGTGTTTTTTTATTATTATTTTATTAAAAATTATAATCGATAAATGACAATTTATTTATTTATTTATATTAAATCTTCCGTTGGAACTTGACAGGCGTAAGCCCAATGCGCTCAAAATATTTTTTTTTAATTAAAAATGGTGTTTGAATAATTTTGAAATATTGTATGTGCGGTACTTAATTAACATTACAATTTTTTTAGTAATAATAAAATCAAAACAATTAAGATTTATGTATGAATTGTGTCAGTTCGCACCGTATTGCTCTATCTTGATGACTCAAGGCGACTGCTTGGCTGAATTAAATCAGACGGTCGAAGTGAGAGTAGTGACTTTTTGGACTTTTAAATAGTCGTCCGGGTATGTAATTCTTGGAGGTAAATTTGAGATAAACTCTTGTATATTTTGGAAAGAATATTTTATCCGAATAGTAGTTCCTGTTGAGATTAAAGTAGTATATTTTTCAACTAATCCAAATGATTTAAGGCGGAACTAAAATCTTTGTTGGTATTAAATTAATATCATATTGGACTTTCTGGCGCAGAGAAGCAGAGAAGTTTGTCATGTAACGCGGTGGAACGGCGTTCCGGCCCCTTTTTTTTACGCTACTTTTGTTGTTTAAGAACCGATTGACAATCTGCGTAACATTTTATTTCTTTATTTGTACGTAAATATGTAAAAGCTTAACCCCAAGTTTAAAAATTAAAGAAAATTTCGGTTACTTCTCAATCGTCAATTCCACTAAAGCATGGTTTCCCAAACTATGTTCCGCGGAACACCAGTGTTCCGCGGGACCAAAATAGGTGTTCCGCGGAGCCTAAATAGATATTTCACAAAAATTTGGAGTATATTAAAAAAATTGTTAGTCTTGCTAATACATAAAAATTGTTCATAAATCTGATAAAAAAGCTTGAAACTATTGTAATTTATTGCGTTAAAACAGAATTGGGTGTATACTTTTGGAAATATAAATGATTTAAATAAAATTTGCATAAAAATGAATCGATTTTGTTGTACATTAATTTAGTCTGGTTGCTTACAATACAGATTTTTTTCCATTTTGACAAAAAAAAAAAATATTACAGAATTTACATATTATTCAAAAACTACCCATGGATCTTTGGTTGAAAACAGGAAATTTGACGAAAGAAAGTCCAAATATTTCTACTGATACATCTATCATCGAAGAAGAAAATAATCCAAAAACTGAGAATACAACTGATCAATATTATGCCTGATATAAAAAAAATTGTAATTTAAGAACCCAAAATCATCAGTCATTAGGAGTTTTATTTATTTGAATTGTTATGTTTATTAAATAAATAATATTTCTTTTTTACATTTTTTATTTTTATTTATACTATTATGAATTACTCAACCTAAAAAATAAGCTAAGTTTTCCGCCAAAGTTTTCGGATTTGCCAAGTGTTCCGTCGCTGAAAAAGTTTGGTAAACCCTGCACTAAAGAAATGCCAAAACAAAAGCAAATATATGGAAATATTGGTATGATAAGATGCTATGAAAAGAATGGATGCAAAATATGGAAAGATAAGACGCTATAAAAGCTACGCTCGTTACCGATCGTTCCCACTGCGACGGCGCCGACACGATTTTATTGCTTTTGACGTGAAAATTTGACTTCTGAGAAGGGATAATTGTTTTTGCGCTCTCCTATTGACCAAAAACCCTTTGACCAATACTCCCATATCAATAAATTTCGAAATAAATAAATCTCTCATATAAATTTTGTTTAATTTTGTATGCGCTTCGTGGCATAGAAAAAGCTGCTTTAAGAAGTGCACATTCTTTTGTTATTTGCATCAGAACTATTGCTCCTATTAATAGATGAGTTGATATAAAATGAAAATATAAATAAAGAACCGACTAATGCAGTTTAAAGCTTCTACTTAAAGTTTATTTTTAATGTTTAGTAGCCTCATCCTTAGCTATAATTACAGCTTCAACCCTTTTTGGAATATTGTCAACTAATGACCTGCGGGTGGACGGAGACAATTTCCATCCAGCTTCAATTCATTCCATTGACTCATCTAAATAATAAAGCTAGTATGCTGCAGACTAGAGCGTCATAAAGAGTGCGCAATACTAAAGCATGCCAGAAGTAGCGCGCATTTTTTAAGATAAAACCCGAGCATTTTTAATGATCTGCTGTGACTGTGAGTCTCTGCAATGTGCTGGCTAAATTTCCAACGTTCTTCGAAATTGATATAATACTCTAAATAGTTTGAATACTTGATAATGTGACCTTCGAGAAAGCTTAAGAAAATGGGAAAAAATGTAAATTTTGTTATTATTTTACTTCGCCTTCGATATATCCCTTACTTAAGGTTTAATTTTCAAGGTAATCATTTGTGGGCGACCATCCGATAATTACAAAGGATACGTACAACGATGATTATTCTATTCAATGAGTATTTTGTATACGTGTATCAAGTTTTAAGATGTTTTTATGTGGGTGCTTGCTAATAATTAATGGCTTTGTAAAGCTATACATTTTTTGGGTGTTCTAAAATTCCGATTTTACTGACGTTTTGTTTTAGCTTTCTAAATGGCCATAGTGTGAACCTCAACAGGCGCATTTGTCAAAAGTAGCAATTGAACTCAAGTGATAATGACTCTCTCAATCTCAATCAAAACTCACATATCGGCCTACATATTTTAATGGAGCATCGTGAAGAGCAAAGTGCGCGTTAAATACTATTGTCATTACTATAAAGAAGAGTAACGGCAAGTAATGATGTGGTTATAAGGCGGAACCGAAAAATCTGATATACTGCAATTAATATGATAATAAGTAATGAGTGTCATTGTACATGTAAGTTAACATTAAATTCATGTAAAAAGTGTATTTACACTACGAGTGCAAAAGTTTAGTTCATGTCGGTTACTTCTCGCGCGCGTGTTCGTTGGTGCATCGTGGTCCACACAATCGTGGTCCGTGCGATTGGGAGAACAGAAACACGAGAAGGTCCCGCACTGTTTGCGATATGTTCTATTCATACGTCGACGGTGAATCGTCGACACAAACATACATACGTTCCACGTTTCAACAAGGCGACATAAATGGAGGAGGTGTAGTATATATAATATTTAATTTAATATTGAAGTTTTATTTATTATTTATTGTTATATTTTTTTCCTTTCAAATATAATATTAGACTATCAACTGTAATACATACAATAATTAAAAATAATGATTGAAGTGAAAATGTGAGAACCTATTACAAATATTCCACGGTTAGTAAAAAAGTAGATAACCAATTTCAATCTGATCAAAAAAAATAACAATGGAAAATGACGCTATAATTAGATATTAAAAACTAGTTATTGTCTGATACAGTTACTGAAAAATATCCGTTAGATTATGCGGTGATAAAATAAATCAAATAATGCGGTTTAATTCATTAATTATAAAACAGATGGTTGGTTATCTATGAGCGGAAAATAGCGGCAACCAGAAGTAAAACAATTCGTCAGCTAATACAATTAATTATTGTATATACCAATGACGAAAGAGCAATACCAACTCATACATACTATTCAACTTGTGCTTTTATAATACTTGGAAGTGTAATTATGAGCACACGTGTTATAATAATATATTATTACAGATTTTAATACATATATTGCACAGAGGGTATAATACATTTTTTTTAAATACAAAAAAGTGACGGAACATACTTTTTATCAAGCTTTTTACTAAAGAAAATTATATTAAAATAACATTTAAATTAAATTTAAAGCAGCTCCTATACCAGGAAGCGCATAAAAAAATAAAGTTAAACGAACAAATGTAAAATAAAATTGTAAGCCTGCACTACATTCTCTGGAAGTTTGCCAAGGTTGGCCAAGGACGGAGAATATAATGGGTTACTTCGGTCGAGTTTGGTTCTGCCCGCTCTAAAAGCTCGATGTTACCGAGAACGGGAGATAAAGTGGGAGTAATTCAGTTGACTTGGCCAGCTTCGAACGCTTCCGAACATTGTCGGCAAAAGGACCGAAGTCGGAGATGCTCTTTCGAGCACGAGCGGTGAGATACTTCCCCTTTCGCTCTCTCGCGTGTTAAGTGACGAGAGTGAGAGAGATAATGATATGGTGTCTCGCAAACTGAGATAGAACGAGTAGCTCGATTAAATTTCAGTATGCGCGTAGGCGTCTTATGTCAACACAACACGCATGTCGAGCGCTGCATCGTGGTCACGTGGTCAATTTATAATACCACATGCTTCGGGGACTTCAACAGACTCTTACTGACATCTTTGAATATTTTAGGGCACCAAAAGAGATTAATTATATTTTTGATAGTATATTCTTCTGACATATTTTTTTTTCATATAAAATTAAATAATTTAAAAAAATTATTGATACTTGATTTTGTTAAAAAAATCGTTTCGAATATCTTTATGTATTTTCCTAGATCGGCTTATATAAATGTCACACCATAACGAATTCTTATTTAGAATCGATGGCGACAAATTCTAAGATAGTCACACATGTGGTGTTCGTATTCTGAAGTATCATTTTTATGCCTTATGGCATTTTGCAAAAGCCAAGAAAGATTTTGCGTAAATTGAATATTTACGACCGAAAAGTTTTCACTGATATTGTATTGGTGAGTGCCCACACAAACTTTTATAATTATCAGTAGCGTAATTTTAATAATATGACAATTAAAAAATTGCGATTATTTGGCACATTTTTCGATCGCGCGCAAATATGCCAGCTGTACGTGACAGAAGCCGCCGTCCGGACGGCATATGAAATTTGCGACAGTGTCGTAGGTCTCGGCCTACTTCAGTTGTAACTTCGGCTCGGACAACTTCCAGAGAGTGTAGTCAGGCATAAGACATCATATATAATAAAAGTATATAATGATTTTTAAAGTTTTGCCTAATTCTCGTCTGACAAATCTTTTTTTAGTGTTGGTGTCTATGGCTGAATTAAATCTAAAAAAGCACAGATTAACGTATTTTGAAAAATGATCCGACAAGTTTTATGAACAAAAGTGCAGAAACTGTATTGGTCTTGAACAAAACTCTTATTGGGGTAATAATTAATCAACGGAAAAAATATCTTTTGGAAAAAATCGTAACGTTAAGTGAACATTTTGAATGCTTTGACTAACACCGAATAGTGAAAGCATACAATAACTAGTTACATTTTTCATAAAAAAAAAATTATGTACTAACTGAAGCGACGGTGCATACATTGCTTAGGTAATTTATGCGTTAACGAAATTCACACTTTGTAACATATACATATATATGATAAGCATTTTTTACGTACTATGTATATGTATATGTTATGTAGAAGTATTTTATGATTTTTGTGATTTATGTTGTTTTTACGCGCATAAGGATTTTTAAAGGTCTTGGACCGCACAAAAGTAGCACGCATTGAATTTCAGAATAAGGCAGATCTGGCTTTGAGATCCTGTTTTCGAATATGGAAACTTAAAAAATGCTGCTGTTGTTTATGAATACATACATATATGTATATGTATGCAAATAATGATTTGATACATTCATAAGCATTAAAACATTATATTGAAATTAGTTGAAGATAGTCTTCCAATTGCTTCGACAGTAAAAATGAAACTATATTTTTTTTTTAAATTACGTTCATTTGGTAAATCATCATATTTTATTTAATTTATCAGAAAATATCAGTATATGAATAAAACATAGAAGAAAAGTAGTTTCAGAAGCAAATACATACACTATTATTAATTTATATATTAATTATTTTAAAGCAATAAATATTTTTTATACATATGCATTATGCAATTAAGCATCTGGAGCTTAATGATCTGCATCTGGATGATTACTGCCGTGATAACTGTCCCAGAATTAAATAAGGACACTATTTTTTGTAAATAAATGCTGCTTTAAATATGAACAAACACATAAACAAATTAAGTTAATCAATATTCCGTCGAAACCTGTATTTATTTTAATCAATTATTGACTAATAAAAATACTAAAAAAGTAAATTACAAAAAATCATTATTTAAAAATATCGTAAAATTATAATATTGAATATATAATAATTTTGAGTACAATATTACAATCAAAAACATACATCGTATTATAATTTATTTAAATAATTGAGTTGTCTAGAAAAATATCTAAAAAATTTCCTGTTTACTCTGCCAATTTTCATAAGGAAATCTCAATATTTAATTTATTTATAAACGGTATTTTAAGCCTTGATCTCGAACTTGTAGGAACATATCGATCAAATAATAATGAGATTAATCAGTATAAATGCCTATTGTCAATTACATAATAAACATTGATAAGATTATCCATTGAATATTAATGATTTCTGTTGAGACTAATTAATTTTTAAAATTTAAAATTATAAACCTGTAACTCATTTACATTTTGGCATACAATGAACACTTGGAATTGTTTGGCAGCACTCATTGTCTTCCGATCGAAAGTGTCCTTATATACATACATTTTTTGACAAGCGATCGATCTAATTGACCTTTCCTGATAATAAGCTGATTATAAATTCTCAGATTCGATAATACTATTGTTCTTCAAGGCGTTAAACAATAGCACTGTTACATAACGATCAATACATAGCTATGCAAATTTATGCTGAGACGTCTTCAAAAAAATATTGAACAACAATAATAAAATGGTTCGACGGCCTTATTATTAAACTTTAAATGACGTATTTCGCATTGTGTTTTAAGTCAACGTTAGTATGAAAGATATCATTTAAATTAACCTTGAACTAAACCATTTATAAAAAATTATCGAATTTATAAAAAAAAATCGGTTTGTGACCCTGATTAACCTGAGTTTGACATAAAAAATACATCAACAACAATCAGTGTTTTTGTTTAAATTTACAGATTAAGCCTAAAGATCGCGAAGGTCATAAAAACACTTGTGACGTAAATTTAGCACTGAAAATTTTCAGGTTAATCCAAAGCGTTCCAGGCCGATAAAAATACTTTTTCAAGTCTGAAAGTTAAAGATATTTTTAATTAGAAAATCTAATAAAATTTCTAAAAAAATACTTATCAACCTTGTGTTTGACAACTTTATAAAAATCTACGTTTAATTTTTAAATGTTTCGAGCTGCTCAGCGAAACAATGACCTTTGTCTTAATGCATTTCTCATAGCTATAGAAGTATTTCCATGTTGGCATTTGTCCAAAATGCACTCGAAGTTAAAACAAGTTTCAAGCAAAATTTAGTTCAGAAAAACGCCGGAAATATTTTTTTTAAATAAAATTTATTTATTTTAAATTGTAAAAATGACAATATTGCCCCAATTATTACTGTAACGCCTATTTACAACTTTCACACAATGTTTGATACATACGTGCCAATCGGCACGTAACTCACTTTCATCGGTGATGTCCTTTTGGCAAAAAAATATGCAAAGCACTTGACGTAACCGTGATCTATGGTGAAAAGTGGCAAAGAAAGACCTTGTTACAGTAAAAATTGAACTATTTAAATTTAATTAACTAAGGTGCCTATCATAAAAAACTATGCATAACATCAAGAGTCGAGCTGCTAAAATAGACTTGGACTGTTATCGATTTCAGGTGTAGAGAATATCCCATGACGCAGTAGTGACGTACATTGTGGTGTAGCTCCGTCAGTGGCGTAAGATGATGTGGTATTACTGCATATGCAGAAACAGATGGACCAATTTAATACACATTATCATAAACATGCAATAGCCAATCACATATATATGTATGTAGAAAAAATGCCGATCGGATAAAAAACATTTTTTATATTGATTTTGATAAATTGTGAGGTATTATCACTTTGTTTGAAATAACTGAGATAAATATACGAATTAGCCAAAAAGCCTGCAAGTATATATGTAGATTGAGCATTATAATTATTTAATTGTAAATCAGCCATTGCAAGTGACAGCCCAGTGCATTACAACGAAGTAAACACAATCAATAACCACTAAGTAAATACTAAGACTCTAGACTTAAATCAAAACTTCAAATCAGTGACATCTATTTTATTCATTACAGCTTACAATCGATAGATGTCACTTTGTACGAACTAGCTTAATTTTATTTAAATTATTCATTACAATATTCGTATGCGAGATAAGAAAAATCCAATAATTCCTAATTTGTAGAGATCAATCAAAATTATAATTATATAATAATCATTAATCATTTATACACCATATATGATTCAAACCCAAGTCTTTCTAGTATTAGTCATTGACTTATACTGTGCTGATATAAGATATATCGGGAAAAACGATATGAATATATAAAATAACTGTCTTCCAAGCCAATTTAAATAAGTGTGCATCACAAACTAATAATACGGCAATATCAAGTTTTTTGTAAACATGTTTTTTTTAAGCACTAGTGACGTGTCATAGCGTTCAAATTAGCCGCTGCAGTATATGTTTATCGAATTAATTATACTTATATATTATTGTTACAAATGTTATAAGGCCAGCGGAAGAGGCGACGCTGGCCGTCGTACTCCGGTTGGAATCGCCAAACGAATGTTTGTATTGTCTCTATACCCATAGCTCGCGGTCAGTTAAATAAATTTATTGTGGATGGAATTTCTCCTTTGCAAGCGCTTATATACACTCTTTCGAAGTAGATTTTTGGCTAGTGGAATAGTACAGCATGACAATAAAATATGTATGTTGAAACTACTTGTTTTTTAAAAATTTAAAAAAGCTTAAAATCGTATTTAAATATTTTATATGAATTTATTTTTTGCATTTAAATACTATGCAGAAGAAAACAATCTTAAAAATAAAAATATTTGACTAATGTATGGTAAAATATAAAAAAAACAACGCTTTTAATAAACATACAATCAATTCATTCAATGCATTAGCAAAAACAACAGTAGATATAAATAGACTTCTAATTAAAAAAACATCTAAAACACAAAATCAATATTATTTTCGGTTAAAAACTGTAATTTATATCTTAGAAAAATTTTATGCGTAATTGCTTTCTTTATTTTTATAGTACAAGATATAAGATATATAGATATATAGAGCATAAGTGTTTTAAGCAATATTGAGTTATCATATTTACTTGTAACATTATTCAAGACATTAATATATAATATATTCATGAATTTTTTGAAATCTCTTATGTCTATTTGTCCATTTTTTTTAATTACAATTTAAATAAGCGGCCAATCTTTGCTGAAAATGGAACTAAACTATCATTTTTAAGCTAAAAACGATCTTTAAAAATTATAAATATTCGCAATATGTATAGCATATAATTTCGTGTGAATATATTTATATTAATTATCGAGTTATTTATGATTACCGAAAAAATGATTTTTCACTGGTAATTTTAAATTAAAATCGTATAAATGCTAATAAAATATATTTATCATGAAAATAATTCACTACTGAGGAAGCTGCTTAGTATCTGTAAGCAATTAACAAGAGTATTGGAAGTTTTGGAACGCTACGGTCTGAAGAATTGTGTTGTATATGTATATTCTATTATGGCAAAGATAATTTAAATTGAAGCAAAGAAGCAAATTGTTAGGAGCAATGGCATTCTGGTTGTAAACATAGCTTAAAATTTTCTAGTCAGGTTCGTTGCATCAATCACATATATCAATGTCTTCATAACAGCATAATATGGCTACACACATTGCGTGCTAATTTAAGCTGTGGTAATCTATTGCGATTCACGATTTACAAGACTGTCGAATTAAGTGAAATATCTTGAATCGAGATGAATTATTTATTTAGTATTAAAACATTGATTGTAAGTATAGAGATTATTATTTAAATCACTCGAAATATAATGAAAAATATTATTTAATATATAAAACTATATTTTTCTTTTACTATTAACAATTTTTCTAGTAAAAAATCATTACTAAAACATATTAGTACTATGTAAAAAAATTATTTAATATATCCTTTCTCTCTCATATGATCTCGTTAAAGTTGAATCGATTATCGTGCAAAAAATGTTTTTTAAAATATAGGTTAAAGAAAGTGAAACGGCCATATTTATGCAAAGTTAACTAGTTTTATTAATTGATAAGCATTAAGAATAAATATTTATTAATATGGCTGTGGTACAAGCATTTTTTACCATATATAATTTAAAAAATAAAGATTAGATCATTGCTTGTGATAAAAATATTTTTTTACCACAAACAATGTGTTCAGCTTTATTAATAAAAATATTAAAATAAAGATGGAATCTCCTATAATAAGATGTTTTTAATAATTGATAAAATCAAATACAATTGTTGAACATCGGATCACTTTCTCAAGAACAATGAAACATTTCTATAACACAATTTATATCTACTTTCAAAACGAGCTGCATCAAGATAAAACATAATACATATATAAGCAATCTACAGCATGTTTTTATAACAATAATAATTTTACTGACTCATTCTATGACGTTTTTACAAAATATTTGCGCCAAATAATGACCTACAAGTTCAAAGATAACTCGCCGCTGGAGACCGTGTTGTTAACATAGAGATTAACCTTGTGGTTTAAAAAAATAATAATACACCCACTACAAAAATATAAAAGATAACGACTTTGTTTTCGGTATGACCCCGATGACCGATAAAGAAGATTGTATTGCTATATATAGCTGGCGATTTAAATTAAATAACTAAATAGGCCATAAATAAAGCGAACGCGTGTTGTAAATTTACAGGTGCATAATAAAAATAGTTTAAACGGAGGTTTAAATAGATTAAGTGGGCTCAAATAACACGTCTTAAGTGGTTTATCTATAACATTATTTCGAATGTACATAGCAACAATTTTTTTATGATGTTATGAAAAAATGTTTTAAAACATACTTTTATTCAAGAATCATTACTGATAATGTAATACGTTATAGGTGCATTGCGGTTTTTGTTAGCTTTTGCGAAATGGTCAGTTATCTTAAAATAACACATTTTTCAATTATATGAACCATGCCAGTCCGCATTAAAGCAAATTCGTAAAGCAGTAATTGTACAGGAAAGGAAACTTTAGCGCCATATCGCTTGTCCATTGTCTTTATAATTTATTTATGGTTTCCTGTTTAGATATAATTGTTGCATAATGTATAAATTATTTACAAAGGGACGATTCAGGATGTTCGCGACATATTTGCAAAAAGCTAAAATATAGTTATAGTTCAAGTTAAGATACATATAATTTTTTGAATTGTTTTGGTGCATTATGCTTCTACTATACTTAAAAGATGTACAAAATCATTTCTATCTATTTTACTATATGTTTTAGTAAGTCTTCTTGTTTATTATTATTCAGTTCAACTGAAAAGACTTTATACATTTATTCACATTAAAACTTATATAGCATATAAATATTATTTAAAAAATCAAACAACGGTGCTTTTTGTAGATTTTGTTACCTACTCGGGAGAACGGTCTTTGCTAAGTTTTTTCGTTTGTGAAATGGTCTTTTATATTAAAATAACGCATTTATTCGTTACTCTAAACAAATCAGTCAATACACAGTTATACAGTTTATTGCACTGGAAAGGAAATTTTAGCGTCATATCACTGGACTATCGGGACACTTAAATACCGCTGTTTTTTTGAACGAACAAAAAAACAAAAAATATATTTGTTTTTGTGGATTGTATACTTGGATTTTGTTAGCTACAATGCAATGATTCATGTTAATAAATTTCCGTCTAATTAATATAGCCTTCATAATAAAAATAAACAGTATTAATAAAATATTATAAAAAAATATCTTTAAACCACTGCAATGTCCTAAATTGTGAACTGATAATAAAAATAACCGAGAGTCTTAATCTATATAAAAAAAACTTAAAAATAATTCTTATGCAGTTAAATATTTTCCTCATATTCAACATTTTTAAAATAACCTCACTCGAAAACTGGTAGAAGAAGTAGAACCAGTAAATGCAAGACATTCTGTGCTTTTTATGGAAGCCAAATAAATTTTTTATTGCAACAAAGTGATAAAATACACGGTTTTGTAATTTGCTTCTATAAATTGTGAAAAAATATTGTTCTTTGCATATAATACACGGATTAAACGCTGCAGATGCTTTTATTACTAGTTAAATTTAAACAGATATTTTTTATTATAATCACACATTGACAGGCGAAAGACGTCCTTCCGTCGTGCCGCTGTGTTAATGTTCTTCCAGGATTTCCAACTGAATCGCCCCCCGTAGTTATATGTAAAAATTTAGTTGTATTTGAATATATTCATAGCAAATATATTTTTATTAAAAAAGTATAATTTTAATACTTTAATTTATGGCAAAAAAATATTGTTAGTTATTTTTAATGAAATATTGAATTAAAATATCTTTACATAGCATAGACCAAAATAAATAAATATCAGGAAAAAAATATGATTCAGCTGTACGTTTAGAACTAGCTACATTTTTTGGCAAAAAATTTCAAAATAAATATATATATTAGAATATATATATATATTAGAGATAAATAAAGCTCAACCATTATTTTCATTGTAAAACACCGTCTATAAAAAAATCGGGACAATATTTCTAAACCACGTTAATATCAGTTATCATTATTTTAATTAGGCGTTATAATTTTTATTAGAATTTTTATCTAAAAAAATTGCCAATAAATGTAATAAAATGTTATAAATTTCGTCTCCCGAATACAAAGTATAAAAATATACTCAGTTATAAATCATAAATTTTCGGTATCTTTGTCATAAAAGGGCAATCATATCAACTACATTTATGTCAAAATAGTTATATATTTATTATTTAAATTAGTACAATATTATTCGAAGGATTCCATATGACTTTAGTATATAAATATGCTATATTCGAATTTTAGGAAGTTATTTTATGATAATATTTCTTTCAAAATACATCTACCATTTAATTTTACAACTTTTAACTAATAATTTATTAAAACTATTGACCGTTTAAATAAATTACCCACAGATAGTAAGCAAAAGTACTGATTAAATAAATTTATTATAACCCACACTCAATCATTAATGCAGAAAAACGCCAATAAATTCATCATCCTTTGACATATCAGTATTTTAAACGTTATCTAAAATCTAAGCCACTTGAATATAATTATCTATAAATAAATAAAATATTTGTATTAAGGAAAGGTGTTATATTTAGCCTCATTTATCAATATTATTTTGTACTAATTATTATTTTGACATGCTTATTATAACACATGATATTTTTATACGTAACATAATGTCAAATATTTTATCGCGGGTAATCGCTGATAAAAATATTCGTTCTAATGTAAACGGTGACTGGTGATTTTCATTATTGCAGAACTGATAAAGAGTCCATAATGTTATTATTACAATAAATTGTGTTTGAGCATTTAATTATGTACAAATCACTAGTTAAATATGTTTTACATGTACAACTATAAGATCATCGTGAATTTTCAGAAAAAGAGCATTTTCCTTATTTAAAGTAGAAGTTTCATAAAAAAACTATCGTTTTAACTCGTGAGATCATATTAGTATTGACTTACTTATGAAATTCATATATTTTAAAGCAAAATAGTCTTTGATCTTTGATGCTTTGTGCAAAATATCTATATTATCCTGTTTACTATATCCATATGTAGTTAAATAAAGATGTAGGGAAAAACTATGAATTAAAATAAATATTATTTAATCTTAAAAAATACATACAAATTATATATTTTTTTTATTATTTAAAATATGTTTAAATATATATGGTTTTAATTATGAGAGCATTGAAATCGTAATTTACTTTAAAAATTAATAGTTGCTATCTGAAAAATATCTATAATATCCTGTAGAACATTAAGTTATGTAAATATGTAAGGTTTAACAATATATTATAATGATAAATACTATTAATCTTAAGAAATCCTTTATTAATATATTTATAATATTCTGTTATACTAAAAAGTATTTAAAAAAATATATATATTTACATATACTTCAATCTTTGATGCTTTGTTAATATTATTCTATTGACTATTTAGTTAGTTAAATATATAAAGGAAATTTATAGATTAAAATATTATTTTTCCGTCTTGAAAAAAAATTATCAAGTATTTATAAATCTAATATTTTTTCAGCGCAATTTAAACATTAAATTTTATTATTGAAATAAATATTTGTAAGTTGATAAGTTTCTTATAAAAATAATTTTATGTAGAAATAGTATATTAGAAGAATATATATTTTACCTATATTACACATTTTGTGTAGTGATGCCTTAGAATAGTTGAAAATTACATAAAACGTTTCTATGCAAGTTACATGCACGGATAACGTTACGCGAACTCATTATGACCTGAACTCTTACGGAATAACGTAATTTGATACAATCGGTGGTATATTATATGGTATTATGTAGGTTTAAAAATTAAATAATAACAAAATTAATATTGTTGTCATCGAGAAATTGTTGTTATGCGTTATGTATTTTTAATAATGATCTTTGAAGTAACCTTTAAGAATTAATTACTAAGTCATAAAGACATGCGATTGCTATTTAAATTGAAGCAAAAATAACAAAATGTATTATATATTATAAAGCACTTCAGATTATACATAATCGTGACTTTCCAGAGGAAAAAATAAAAACGATTGACCTCTCGCTTGATACTCGAATAGTAATGATCCAATTACTTAATTAATGATGATAAACTGAATTATGTACAATAAATTAATAAATGATACAATAATTTCAGTAATAATTATTATTAAATTGTATATATAATAATACATAGAATAGCTAAAATATTGACTGGAATGCGGAATCTTTATATAATAAAACGCAAGGTTACTTCAAATTGAACAACATCGTAAGAAGGTTATGCTTTCTCGATGAAAAAAGAGATCTATAGATTTATAGCATTTGATTACTGAAAGTGTCTCATATTTATTTATTAATCATATAGTTTGAATACATAAATATCGTTAGACTGATACGATAAAACATTTTTCTATATTCTTGAACTGGAAAGATTTTATTATAAAAATCGAAATAATCTCTCTAGAATAAGAACCATTATTTTTATAAGAAAAGAGACATCGCAAAAATCGTTATTTATATCTAAAATAATGATATAATATTAATGTATCGACATATGCAAAACAAACTTTAAACTCGATTTCTTTTAACCTTTTAAAAAAATTGAAACACTACAAATTTTCTTCATCATGATTGAAATAAAAAAATGGAGAATAATTGATTAAGTTGTCTATAATAATTATTATTATAGACAACTGTATTCTGATATCGGGAGTGACATTTAACTTGTTCCTATACTTTGTTTTTATCGCTATGTAAAATGAATATCCGCTTTAATACAAGTAAGTGGTCCAAAAGGCAACAGACAACGAATTACTACTGTATTTTGAATAATTCATATATTCTTATTTTAAACCAAAAGCATTTATTTAATATAACTTCAAGTTACAGTTAAAATAATATGATTAAAATAGTCGTACGGTTTATTCAATAAATGGATATTATAATAGATATGTGCTGTGGTTCATCGTAAGATATTCAGATTGTCTCATAGGTCGATTTTAACTCTTAAAGATTCAAAGTGACTGCTTGACTATACCAAACCCGACGATCGAATTTAAAGGGACTGCTATTCTCTTAAATATCCATTAGTTTTAAATACTTTTTAAATTATATTTGTTTATATAAGTTATGAATAATTTAAAAATATAGTTTGAGTAATAAAATTTAAAACAGACTTGAAATTAAACAATTTTCGTATTGCCTTAGAAAATAAAAAATAATAATATCAGTCCTTGAGATAGTACACATTTTCACAATATTAACTCGGAAATATGAGCAATTTATGAAATTTCTACCATAAGAAATGGTTCGTTTGTAGTGTAATACTTGCTATGTTTATTTTTAATACTATAAATAAAAGAAGATACATCTTACAACAAAAAAAATGTACAATTGAACTGTAGATAAATCCGCGCTATATCGAATAATATTGACAACCTGCGTTTTTGTTTTGTGTTTTTTTTTTGTAATTTTAGAAATTAAAAAAACGCAAAATATTTCTTCACAAATATAAATGAATACCTAACGAGTAGTTGGACAATTATTTTTAATAAATCAAAATCACGCGAACCACAATCATGATTTTTTACGTAAGTAACATTATAAATATGAAACGGTATTTGTTTTTTCGTGAGGGAGACTTAGTGCTCGCCCACTAATTACTGTCATTACGACGATCTGGGGATGTAATTGGATAAGTCTGTCTTTTTACTGTTATTTAATAAATAATGCGTTAGATTTTTAGAACAAGTTGCAACAGGTTTGGAATAGCCAATAAATATTTTAAACAACAGTGAGATATGGAAATTTTACTTGATTGTTGCATCGCTTACAATAAATATTGATCTGAACTTTCAATTAATGCGCAATCTAATGAGGCGAAAATTCAATTAAATTAAAAATATAAAGAAAGTTGAGTCATAATATAATAAACAAATTTCAAGTATATTACTCCGCGGACCACCACAATTCTCTTAAAAAGACCGCTGTTCTAACAGATCTTGTAAAAGTTTGATCATAGTTGAATGTAAGATTGTAATGTATATTTTTTGTTTCAAATACTAATATTTGGGACAAATAGGAAAAGAAAAACATAATTTAATCTAGTAAATATATTATAAGAGATTATTGCGCAAATAAAAATTGCGCACACGATTTACACACACTTTAAATGGAGGTCGGAAGTATTTGAATGGAAAAATACATGAAAAAAATGCTCCGCTTGGGAATTGACAGTTTTTAAAAATGTATGGGGGCATACCCAAAGTTTTTTTTTTCACCGAAAATATTTTAACAACAAATGTAGCCGATACTACTTTAAGGGTTTTTAAAAAGTTATTTATTGTATCTGATATGTTTTAATAAATGCTCTACCATTATTCAAGTTTTTTTATATTTAAAATTACTATGAATAAAATAATTTACATGCTTAAATATAAGCAAAAAAATATTGCAGAAATAAGATTTTTACACATATTTATCATTAAGAAAGATTTTTTATTTATGAAAACTTTCCTAGATTTCTAAAAAAACTTTAAAATTGAAAATGATAATTTTCATTTCTTGAGAAATGAGAAACATCGAGTTACTAGAATGCCTAGTCTAGATCAAGGAATAATAACTAAATTGATTTTATTTGACACATGGGATGTCGACTAATTTGATTGGAACGCCATTTTTATGAGTCTAAGCTGATGGAAAATTGAAATCCATTACTGAAGGAGAGAGGTAGGATATTAGTACCATTTTTTATGTTTGTTCCAATCGAAGGATACGATTTTCTTACTTCTCATTTAAACACTTGATAAATGAATGTTGCAAACGATCTTCGATCGTTGTGGTAAGTTTTTTGTTGCATATTTTGCTGACTTGCATCGTTCGTGCTATGGACAAGGTTAGGTCAACCTATACGATTGGTATAATAGGCTAATTTGCGACATTATTGTTTTCAACTGCTTCTTCCGTTCTTCCGCACATTGCGTGTACAAAAGGACACTTGCAAGTAAACAAAGGCGAGGAAGCGCCTCCACGGTGGACCTTCAAGAATTTTCTTTTTTCAAAAGAAATAAAAAAGTTAGAGATATAGATGTCTGTTAACACTTCTCGGTTCTCTTCTGGAAACAGGGTCACCGCCACGGGACAAACCGGTATCAGGTTCATTCATGGCCGGCCGGCCACACGTGGTCAATTCTTCTGGCGGCTGTTTCCGACAGACGACCTGTCACCTACGATAGACGAACTATACCAGTTTCGTAACTATGCTAATCAAACTTCTGCGTTCAGATGTAACATTATAATATTTTCGTCAGATTAGAAATGTCCATATGAGGAGGAAAAGAGCTATCGTACTGTTAGTGTTGTTGCTAAGCGGTGCGCGAACTCGACCCCGAATTTTTTTATTTTAATATTATAATACACACGCGACACCAAAATGATATCACCTTTTTAGCATAAAGAGACGGAAATTCCTTTGATGTTGGGTAATTTTAGCGCAATGTGCGAATTCTTGTGAAAAGATGTTTCAACTGATTGAAGAGACGGATCTTTTGTGTGTATCGAGAAGTAAATTAATTTAAAATGAAATTAATAATGTTATAATTTGTCCTTAATTTAGTGGTTGAGGTTACTAACCTTTCTTTGTCGCTAAATTAACACTTAATAATAATTAACGGTTAATAAATTAATTTAAATAATAATTAGTTCTTAATTATCATTAGGGAAATATTTGATTCACTTTAAAAAAAATGTTTCTTAGTCTGACATGCAGTCCCTTTTCGATAATCTAATTAAATTGTAATTTTCTTGATTTAAAATTTCCTACATTAGATATAAAAAAACTAGTTAAGACGAATTAAGGCTTTGGTCTTAATTACTTAATATTGGCAAAAAATATCAAGATCAGGGACAACATTTCAGCTTTTACTAGAAGAGGAGCAAAAGTTAAGCAGTTAGTGACGTTTTTTTTAATATTACGATTTCATTAAGATGCAGAGTATTTCATTAAATGTATTTTCTGACCAAATTCAAGGAGGTCTCTTTTTAGAATCCACGCCAAATGCAATAAAATCGTGCTGTCGCCATCGCAGTGGAAACGCTCGATCATCTAGCGTTCATATTATGACTTTTTGTAACAATATTACGATTTACAATGAATGAGAATCGAATGAAGCATATCTAGACCGAATTTAGACCAATAAGAGAGCGCAAAAAACAATTATTTTTTCACAGAAGTCAAAAATCCACATCAAAAACAATAAAATCGTGTCAGTGTCGTCGCGAGCGATCTTACTGCGACCAAATGGTTAAGGTATACATTATACAAAAAAAATAACACGATATTTATGCACAATAGAATTAGAAAAAGACAGATATAAAAGGACCGTCTCCATAACCCAAGTTACGAATATCTATTCACAAATTTTTAAAAACTCAAATAAAATATATTTAAATCGGTTTTTAAAAAAGGTGGACTTCAAGTGATTGTGAATATTATAGTTAAAAAAATCTCTGGATTTTTCATACTTAGTTTTGCCCTAACTTTATATAAGAAAATATTATTGAATATTATGTATTTCATCTAGTTTTATTTATTTTATTGTATTTTACTTCTGAAAAATTTTATATTGTTATTTACTTCAATATTACATTACTGAAGTGAACATATTAAAAATAGTTTCTAGTATTGAAAATTTAGTCATAATATACTGTCGATGCTAGTTATTTATTAATTTTCATGTTTAATTTATTAAGTGACGCGAACCTGTCTTTAATTATTGATCATTATTGATCACAAATCCCAATAAAATATATTTTAAATAAAGCTTTAGTGCCAGCTTCCAAGAAAAAGTGATAAGGGGCGACTCATCTATGGAAATTTCACACTCATAAGATCCATATTCATAAATTTGATAGTAAATGTACACTACTAATTATAAATATATACGACTATCTTAAAAACATAACTATGAATTGTATTATACTAGTTAAGATTGGGAATTGCATTATAATTATATTGCTTTTATAAGAAGTATTTAAATACCTTGAATCTTGAATTGCGTTTGCTCTGTATTAGGTACATTTCTATCAGCAACAGCTACTATGATCTCGGCACCTATAGAAAAAAAACATAGCATTAATAAATTATTCATTATTTTTTATGGATAAATATACAAAAAAATAAAAATTATATTTGATATTATAATTTATTTATTTATTATTATTGCACATAAGTGCATTAAGATGCACTGATGTGTTTCTTTATTCCATTTAGGAGACCCGCTAGATTTCTAAGAATATTATTAAACAAATTCACACCTTCATACATTATTCTATTAACTATCCTTAAATTGTCTATATTTCTAGTATTATATTTATGTACATATTCATTTATTATTAGATACATATTAAATTATGTACAAATTCATATGCTACAAATGACAGGAGAGATACATAAGGAGGCGAGTATTGACCATACAGGCTAATTAGCCAAAATAAACGCGTTCACTATTTGTCAAAGCCGCATGCGTTAAACATATAAAAGGACTATATTCTTGGATGATATGAGAACAACTAAGATGTTGGTCGCCTGCGTGCAATCATGATAGCCCCCCCCCCCTCCAATACAATTTTAAATATTTAAAAATCGGGAGTTTATTATAAGAATCAATAATTTGTTGCTTCGGTAATAGTCGTTATTACTTTAGATATCGGTAAATCTCGGAAGATGGAGAAGGGAAATATTATTTTAATATGTTTTTACAGCAAATACTGACTTTACCGAACTTAATTTTTTAAAGTCTTAGAAAATAATATTTTTTAAGAATGTACGAAGATGAGTAAAGTATACATATATAAACACAAGTCACTAATTAAAATAATATCTAAAACTCATAATTAATAATGATAATTTCGAGATCACCCATAATCGTTGCGATGAAACTAGTAGCAAAAGACTTTCTAAAAAAATAATTTAAAAATAAATTTCGTCGCAACGATTATGGGTGATCTCGAAACTATCATTATTAATAATAATATATATGATTAATTATGAGTTTAATATATTGTTTTAATGAAAATGTATTCAAAACGTATAAAAAAATTAATGCTATTATTAAAAAACGAGACCATATATTGTACCAATTTTATATAGTTTTAGATCACTCTAAGCGAATTATAAAAACATTATACAAAAGGAATTGCAGATATGTTTTAAATAACTATTATTAAAAATACAATAGCTTGTTGTAGTCACATATATAATTATATGATTGTTCTATATTTTAAATACAATAAATTATTTATTATATATAATATAGTAGTTCATAATTGAATAACGCTACAATTAAGTGATAAAACTAGTTTTATTTTCAGAAAAAATTATAAGGTAATGCAAAAAAATCTCAAAAAACTAAATATTATTTCTGTTGCAATTACGGAGTAAGAAAATTTACACTTACATATTCACCGTTTTTAAATACTAAATTTTTTGCTCAGAGTCATTTGAAAAATGCGGGTGTCGTTTGCCTTGAAAAGTGAATCTTTTTCAAATTATAAAGACAGTATCATCTATTAATATATTTAAAATTCAATAAAAACAACTTGAGCTTCTTTGTTATGTAAGAAATGTAAAAAATAAATTCTTCATCAAGAATGGTGTGAATTTAAAAATATTGTTTTGAATCAACAATCAACTCTAATATAAAACAATTACTTAAAAATTAGGTTGCATAACATTTTTAAATATTATCTCGAAGTACATTGATATTAACGACCGCGATAGATCAGTGGTATAAGTCGGTGACTAATACCTGAAAGACGTGGGCTCAAATCCCATATGAAATTTCGATCGGAACTAGTAATTATTATATCATTTTAATTTCGATCGATTTTACATATTAAGGTTTCCTAGATTTTTCTCATCTCGCGGATGAATATCTTGATAAAATAAAATAATGATAATTTAAATGTACAACATATAAAATAATTGTTATAAAAAACGATTTTTTGTGCAGATTAGGTGCGAGCGAGTATTGGTCAGAACGGCGAACACCCATGAATAACTACCTTACACAAATACCTTACACAAATGCACAAACAATCCGTTTTATGGAACAAAGTGTTTATTTAAATGCACGTTTCTCTTAAAATAATTCGCTGTTAAATCGCACTTAAATAAAATCAAGCTAAGCCGTACATATTGACTTATTTTGATTGTAAACTGTAAGAATAGTTGATTTTAATTTTATAAGGGCTTGTCGTGTCATACATAGAATAAATTAAAAATCTTTTTAATTTACAATCCTAGCTTATATATTTTCCATTGCGTATTTACTAAAAAAATTGCACTATTCAGAATCAATCATTCGTTACGCATTATTATGAAACTGATTGATCTCGAGCATGTGGACCGGTCGTTCATGTCACTCAAGGCGAATCGAAAGTATGAAAAAAAAAACGGAAAAGCGCTCAAGGAAATACGCGAAAGGTCAATACTTAAACCCGAACGAGAATCTCGCGATTTTAACGACATTTCACAAAACACTCGCAATAGAACAAACAATGTAACTGCGACGTACGATTTTTTAACCTGGGGGATAACTGCGTCACATTTTTTTTATTCTAAATGCTCATTCATCATTTCTCAAAGAGGTTGCAAAAGCCATTTTTAATAACATCAATTACTTTTAACACTACTTGTCGACTCACCTTGCTGTTGCGTTGTAGCCTTCACGTGAAGAAGGCGATCATGGTATACCATTTCTCTCTCGGGCAATACTTATAAGCATCCTGTTATGTAAATGCATACAATGCGTATAATAGAGTTGTTACATATTTAAAAAAAAATGTAGATTAACTTATCAGATGCGGTCAGTGCACTGGTAAATTAAATACAATATCAATGTAAGCTGTGTCTCTAACCTTTTAAAATATATTTTGATAAGGCATAGATATAAAGTTATACTTTGTTACGATATTACAATACTATAATTAAATTATTGACGCATTTAAATAAAAACACGAGAAAATAAATTTATTGGCAAAAAGTTAGGATAATTTTGAGATGTGTTTCTTATCGTCTAAACGTTAATTTGACAAATTCAATGTCATTGTTTAAAATAAAATAATGACAATCTTTAATAGATGGCCATCGTTTTTAAAATGTATTTATTTAAATTAAATTAAGACCACCGTGACCTAAAAAGTTACCCCAATGCGTCACGACACTACAAGAAATAATCAATAGTATTATTACAGTAAGTGTGAAAAAAATTCATAAAATATTAATATAAACACACGATATGAACCGGACCAGCTCCTCATAGGTGAAATCAAATAGCGTATTAATGAGCCGGATGGCGACAGTGTGGATATTCTGGCTCAAAAGGATGCGATAGTGATTCATGAAGACTATAGTTTATAATGTTAACAGAAGCATTCAGTAATTTAAAAAAATATATGCAACATTCTACTTTCAGAAAATCGATTTTTGTTTAATTGAGAATTTCAAAATATAGATCCTGATTCAAGAATGCTGCGAACTAGTGTCATATACGAATTATTGACAAATCGTCAAAGTGAAACGCGCTTCTTAAAACAAAGTCGAATTAATGATGTATTTATTGCAGACGTCGTTTACGTATAGAGAGAACCTCCACCTGCTTTAAAAAATATCTTTAGTGAAAGTTTCTCTAGCCAAAATGCTCCCACCGAGATCATAGGAATGGGATCAAGAAAATGATACAGTATGGCACTTTCCGACACTAAAGTGCAAATGGTTGCCACAAGCCCATCTCAATAGAGAATATAAATCACTCACCGTAACAGATCTAATGCATTTAAAAAAAATTGTATATCATTAATAAAAGCATAGCACTTAAACAATTAATGAGATTACCGACTTAAATCATCCGAAAAACCGAGCTTAAATATTTTTTTTCATAAAAACCATGTCGAAGGCCTTCTCAAAATCCGTATATAAGACGTCTACTTATATTCTTACGCCGAGAGATTTTGTCATCGGTTCAGTGAAAGGCAGAAGGTTATCGTCTTCAAGAACTTTTCGAAAGTGATTGAAGACGTATCTATGTATAATTATTTCGAATATATATCTAACGTAAAAGTGTCATGTTACTCACTGTAAATACTGTAAAAAACAATCAGATGGATTATTTGAAGGTATCAGAAGTTGAAGTTGTATTAAAGGGAGCAATTCAAATATAACAGAAACTTTAAAATTAAAATGTGCCTATTTATGTATCTAAAACAAAACTACTTTAAATGATGATAAATAAATAGGTAATATATTTTTTTTCCTCGTGACTTTTATCTATTAAAACTCCACACCGAATATCAGCAACTCGAACTAAGTGACTTTCTCGAAAGAATGTTGATCGTTTCTTTGGTTATTTTTAGACCGATATTGAATAAAATTTAATATTCATCACACGGCCGTTTTAACATAGACAAAACTGGAATTACGGTCGTATAACACAAGCATAATAAACTAATCGGCTTAAGTTGATTATTTATCTCTTAAGGGGGAAATTAACTATGTGATAACGCTTTAAAAAGAAGTTAATTAATAACTGTTACAATAGAAATGCATACATGTAGTACTCTCACTATTTCTCTAAATACTTCCGTAGCAAAACATAGCAGCAGAATTTATGTATAAAGTAAGCAACTAAAATAAAATATTATAAAGCATTTTTTGAAGCACATGTATTCTAAATTTACTTTAAAATATCTTGTTATTTGTTACATGCATTTACAAAGACTATTTACCTACTTATATTTACAAAGGCATACAAACTAATACTAGAACGTCCTCCCAAAAAAGTTGTTTCATATGAAGTGGCCGATTGTGGCCAAATATATCAGCACCCCACAGCATAAATGAGATAAAACCAATACAATTAGTTAAATATGAATCTTAATTTACCTCAGCAATTGTGTTATTTAATTGTCTTTATCTTAGTTTTATGATATATAATATAATGATCAGTGTACATATATATTTTACCTCAATAACACTCGAAACCGACATGTTTCAAAAAACGAAAATGGTTATTGACAACATTACGCCTTATTCATGAAACTATAAATAAATAATATGTCGATTTTTGGTAGGTAGAAAATATACATGTACATTTTAGTGGGTATTCAGTGATCATTTCACGAGGGCAGAGGGTTGACTATGTAGGGGTGAATTTTAATAAGCCACTGTTTTTTCATGGTAAACTTAACGTCGCACTTCCGAGATGGAAAATTCCAAGAAATTTACGACAGGGAAAACTTTCAATCGTCGAAATATTGTTGACACATATAAAGATGTAAAATTAATTAAACTATTTTCATTATACGAATTTATTCTGTATATCAATATTAATAATATGTTAACTGTTTTCCTATTCCGAAAAACAGTAAATAATATATTTTTAAGAAAAATTATCGATATGCGACCAAGTAAATTATGAAATTCTCTTATAAGAATTATTTTTAAGCATCGTAATTTTTTATAAATCTAGGATTTGATGCGTAATGGACAAGAAAAGTTCTAACGATAAGTGCGTTACAATATCAATATTATGTATGATTTTGGTACCTACGTAAAAGTTGTCATTGATAAAAATTAACATTTATGTGATAGTCAAATGACAATGATAACAAAAATATATTTAGGAATGCCATTATTATAAAAATTATTACAATATTGTTTATCTAATGGCTGTTTGTTATAGATTCCAGTACAATTAAATAATAATTACTGTATGTAATGGCACGTGTTGGTAAATATGTATGAATTAGTTTTCAAATAAAGTGTTATGAGAAGAACATTATCTGTGTGCATTCTTCAAAGCTATGATTAGTTTTGTAGAGTGCATACAGATTGTCTACTAGTTGGCGCCTATAGCTGTCTATTATATAAATAAGTAATATTATATTACGTTTCTTTAACAGTAATCCGATTTTACTTAAACATAGTTAAGAAGTAGATGTACCACTTTCAGGTACGAGACATTTGTTTTAAAGCCTATGTAGTTTGCAAATATATCTTCATAAGCAAGCCGACTAAATTCAGGACCGTCTTATCTAACATCATATTTTTTAGTAGCAACTACAAAGTTGAAATTTATGTAATAAATAGTTATTATGTTACAGATTTGAAAGAGTTCAACTCTTGACGATATTAGGCAACTGTTTGATTGGACCAGATCTGACAATCGAAGTGGAAGCGGTTGCTTTTATCCAGACTTAGATAGCGTCGTCTGTGTCAATTTAGCGGGGCTCAATTGGTGGCAAACTTAGAATCAAACTTGGTTTTAGTAGCGATCGGAAAAATCGGAAAAAATCAACAATCTCCCTCTTCCTCAATTTCTTGAACAATCATGAATGATTTAGAGTGAAACTAGAATCACCATTTTCATATTATATTATCTTTGCATCATTGCATTTCGCCTTAAGATGCGTCAATTCAACAAAATTGAAATTTATTATGTTTCGGTGAAACGGTTTAACGCTAGCACTTTTTTTATTTTTGCGGAACCGCCGATTATCTCAAAAGTTAAATATTATTTGAGATATTTGGACAGTTAAGAAAAGAAAACACATAACTTAAATCTAAAACTATCAATTTGTATGACTTGTTTAACACATTTGAGCGAAGTGGGGGACGTTAGTACCCCATTTTGAAGTTTTTTGCAAATATTTATAATTGCTTATAAATTGTATTTTTTATAATTTTATAATAAACCAGTGACAAATATGTTGTATCTAAAAGAAATAAAGTTGTCAGCAGATTTTCTTTTTGTTGATGACACATGCGAGAAAATTACCATATCATTATTGCGCGAGGGCAACACTAATATAGTCATTTAGAATATATATTGCTGTTAAATACTATAATTTTTAGACCTGAAAAGGTCCTGAAAGAAATATATTAGATCGTAGATATAAAAATTGGCAACAGATCTGGGGTCCAGCCATCCCCCTGTTCGCATTGATAGTATTTTTTCTTCGCTAAGGATTTATAGATATTATAAAAGTTAATTATAAGGCGAACATTTTGATTGTTTCCCAAAAATCAGTTCAAATAATAAAACTACATCACTAGTCTATTGTCCTGTCGAGGTTATCAATTGAACTACTCTTCCTTTTGTCATGTCTAAAAACGATCAAAAAGCTTTAAGATTCACAGGCGTGATAATCTGAATATTATTTTATTGAATCATACAATTACGGGTTGTAAATGTCGAAAACAAAAATAGGGACTTTTGTTAAAACAGGACACCACCGAGAGAAACATTTTTTTTTAATTAAAGCAAAATACCCGATGAAGATTGAAGGTATATATCGCAAATTGCATTCGGGTTTACCATTCGTAATCTGCTCTAACGGCTAACAGAAATCTGTTTTTAAAAAAATAACTACACCATAATCACTTTTTTTGTAATTGGCCGCTCCATTGAAAGTGTCATAAACAAAATCATCTATGGAGTGCGCCATAAGTATAAATATGGAAATGCGGACCACCAACGATCACTTTCTGACACTCCTTCAGAGATTTGCTGACATTCACACTTACCCATTTGAATGCTATGGTGTTTTTAAAAAAAACTTTTTCACATATTCATTGGTTCTACATTCAAAAACTATGTCATACTAACAAGTTCATAAATTAATTTACTTTTTCGAGCATCATGACATCAACAGCGATCTTTGTTAACATTTATTTTATATAATAATGAAGAACGATATATCGTTGTTTAGCATCAAAAGGGTTAAACATCCACTTCGGAGTTTAAGGCATTAGAATTATAAGAGCTATTCAACTTAGACTCAATGAGTTCGTACAAATTTCAAGCCATCGAAGATCGCAGAAACCACTGCTGCTCTCTTTGCATCTCCTGGTTCAGCTCGAAATCCATGAGTTAAGCCCGCTTTCCAAATGCCTAAATCCTATCAACACCCACTAAACTATACGTGATGATGATCTCAATTGTTGCACAAAAAATAAATAATAAACTTTGTCTTTAAAACTAAAAAACATCGCTGACACGAATCATCGTCAGAACATCCCTCAGTATTTCTTTGAGGCGGTCCTCTAAAACGTTCATCCCTTCAATATTAAAAAAAATGAATAAATATATAATTGGAGTTAATATTACTCAAATTTTTTACTAAAGCGTCTGTATTTGAATTTTTTAAAAGGGCTTAAAGTTCGGCATGACCCTTTAGTAATCAGCAGTTTACAAAATAAATACATATAGTACATTATGATAAAATTAGATACGGCTAATTAAATAGCTACCTTATATGACGCAATTGGAAATTTTAACGTTGTTTTTAAAATATTTTCCCTGTCTTTTCCTGGGAATACCTAAGGAATTTTCCCATCTCTTGCTATCTGTTAACCTAAAACGAAATAATTACGGTACGCCCCTTTTACAATTTCGCGGAACGCTAGTAACGAATTCCTGGAACATCGTTTCTAAATAGTGGCAGCCTTGATGGTTGTATTGTCTACTTCCACATAGCAATTATATCCTTCATATTAAATTGAAAGAATTTATCATGAACTTCAAGTGCTGTAAACATATCCAAAGGGTTAGTAAATGTGGAGCAAACGCGCTCCTATATGGAACAAACTCAAGAATGACCGGTGGCCGAAACGCGTCTGACCGTTTGGAATGCAGTTGCCTAACATCGATGATGCACCTGACGCTGATGATGATGATGATGTCCAGCGTAGGAGACATGGTGTCTTTGAGGCCATTTAAAACTGATTCCGGACACGACTCGGTGAAACGCTGCAAGAATACCAATACGCTCTGCAATATGTTCTAGGCTTATGATTCGCAATTATTTTGCGTACATTATTGCGTATCTGTCCTTCATGGCCGAAACAAGGTTGTCTGACTCACGTGTCCATTTTTGTTGGTGCAAAGCAGGAAAAAAATCCTAGATGCCCACTCATGTTGGATCCTTTTTCGTCCGGTTTTGTAAGTTTTTTGTATAATTCCTGCATGTCATTGAATAAAGAATACATTTAACTATGTGAATATTTGCATTAACACATATAAGTTAATATTCTTACGTATAATCGCGTCATCGTGATTCTCATTTTTTTGTAAAGAAAAACTAAAATGTGTAGACCTTCGGTCATTTTGAGTAACGGCACTCTTGTCACGTCAATCGATGAGGTTATTACTCTCTTGCATGTGTTTTAGTTTTTACTGTTCCTGTTGACACACGGCTTTTTACAGGAAGTTAATTTGCGATGAATATTTGACGATTTTTCTAAGAAAGCAGAAAAAAATATGTTGATATCTTTCATTCCTTAACAATTTCGGCTCCAGTCTTCTTCTTTCTTTGCAATTAGTCCAAAAAATTGGAGTATCATATTCAGGCATATTTTTGCCAACATGTTTTTTAATGATGTCAGATTAACCATTTTGCTATTTAATTTATTTTAAGCTTTCTTTAATATTTCTTCTTAATACTTTGTTTCTGTCTTTCCCAAGTTTAATTGCTACATAAAAAGCAAACATTATATTTTCTAAATGGTTAAGATAAAGTAGAATTATAAATAATGTATTGCCAAAGGGTTAGATAACACAAGGCTGCAATGTAAATTTATTATATAGGTGCTGATTACTGGACAAATAATGAGAAAAATCGATCACGTACAGTTTCTTCACAAATTATACTAATAATTTTGACATTAAGTAGAATGAAACGGTTTGTATGTACAATACATACATATTTATGGTATATAAAACAATTATTTTATGTGTGTTTACACTTAAAAAGAGAGTACAAATCATAATCAAAAGCATTTGTCTTCAAATTATTGAAACTAGCATAATTACAACAATAAAACTAGTGAAATCCAGCTTAAAACAGTTCAAACCCCTGTTGGCGCCTGTTTGTTTCCTTCCATCCATCTCAGTGTCTCTCTGTCCCTTTGTCCACCTACATTGTGTATCTACACTCTGTGCAGTACACGTGTCTAGTCAGTTTGGATTTTCCACAATAAATATTATAATATACTATTAATATCACAACAAAACAATTTTATTTATTATGATATTTGCCTTTTTCGATGCTAATTGCAAAAATTGTTAATGCTCTATAGACACATGGCACTCATCAAGAGCAGGAAATTTCTGAGAATTGCAAAACATATTAGATACTAAATAGAAACGTGTCAGCCTCGTGTAA
Organism: Plectrocnemia conspersa; assembly: GCF_051122295.1. Lineage (NCBI taxonomy): Eukaryota > Metazoa > Arthropoda > Insecta > Trichoptera > Polycentropodidae > Plectrocnemia > Plectrocnemia conspersa. The sequence continues at coordinate 27,323,321 of NW_028277176.1, read as the reverse complement.
AACATTGGTTGGTATTATTATTATTTTTCCACACAAAATTTAGTTGTTTTTAAAACCATTGCCATAATTCAATCGGATTTTACATATGATTTTTTTTATAAATATAAAAAAAGTTGCCGATTTACCAACTTTTGGGCACAGAAAGAAATCCAGACGTGAATCATCGATTGTATTCGAACGTGTAATAAGCACATAATTATAATAATAATAAGACGTTATATCGGTTTGTGCAGCTCTACGTATTTTATACGTGTGCGTTTGTGAGTCTATATTCGCATGTGTGTATGGCGCTATCGCACACATTAATATAATACTTATATTCGTGTCATATTATTTATAATACATGCAAAAGAGTTAGTTTATAGATTTATTTCGATTATATATATCATTATCTGTGAAAATGCTTAATAATATTTTGCAATAGATCTTAAAGACGATGAAATAGTCCCTGTGTTACGAGATCTACGACCGGAATTGAGTGCCGCGTGGAAAATGTTAAGCATAACATCTTCATATGAAGATTTTTTATATCTATAATGATTCATAATCACAATGACAAACGATAAAAAAAACAATCAAAATACCATCTAAACAATTTTGAGTTTAGAAAAACGCACCTCATTAGTTATAACTACCCGTGTTTATCTCTCAATCAATGCATCGCCTCGAAAGGAAATCATTAAACTACTTCAAGACATTAAAGTTAATTATGAAACTGTAAACAAAGTTACCTCGATAATGAACGACCATCTTTTTTAACGTCAGGTTATTTAACAAACGTCCCTCACCCGCTAAGTGTCAAGATCAGGAGACAATGCCACTTGACCTTCCCTTTGTCCTAAACGTTTTCGATTTTTCCGCAAACAAACGTCGACCACGAGCCACAACATGTGACCGTAAACAATACAGCAGTAAAATTGTAAAATTAACCTTCGAAAAGAGAATACACCATAAACGCGATGTTAAATTGCTGAATGTCATCTGTCGTGATGTTATAACGCTTGAATGCTTGCACAGTTATGAAGCAAATCGGTATTTATTTAATTTTTCCAATTGTTCGAAGCATTCAAGTAGAAAATGACGTTCAGAGCCTTTGCAGAAAATTGTGTTTGTTTTATTTATATCACGAGGAATGACGCTTATTTACCTGTTGTGTTGAGGTATTACAAAATTGTTCATTGAATTCGTATGTATTGAAACAATATAATACTCGATGGCGCTAAAGGGACGTGTCTGCTCTTTATAACCAGATGAAACCTTCAGTTAGTAAACACTATACAATACCTCATCCTTATATGCGATGGTACATATGTACATATGAGGCAAAATACATTGAAAAAGGAAGTAAACATGCTTTTAAATATATTAGAAAAACACTTCTTAAAAAATATCACGAGTAAGTGAGAATAGGGGGTTTGGAAACACTTAAAACATAAATACTATATTGTATTTAATTATATTTATTCTTACAACGCTCTTTGTATAACAACAATATCCTACTTAGTTAAATTTCAATATAGAATTCTCTTACATAAGTTTGATTTTTTAACCAATTTGTTCAATATGGGATACACGAATTTATTAATTTTGTACAACTAATTACAATTCGGTGATTTATCAAATACTATTGATAATCATAAAAAAGTGACGGCTATTCGAAAATCCTAACTCCGTTTAAATTAATCTTAAGGATATGAGAAAAGAGGTGGAAAAATGCTCTATAATAGATATTAAGACAAACCTAAACTTTACATTTTTTATATACGGAAATCTGCATAATTTTTGAGGCTTTCGCTGGTTTTTTTTTATCCAATAATCGTTGAGCACCTCAGAATTTTATTAATATTTTATATAATTTATTATTTAATAAGTATTTTTTTTTAAATATTATATTTCTAATGCGCAATTAATTTCGTTTTTATATATTATAGTAATTTTATTTGATGCTTTTGAGCTTAGATTATTCCGGATGGGACAAAAGTAACTTCATAATTTGAAAATTAGATCGCATTTTTAGGTTTATATATTATTTTATTTTTATGTCAGATTCTAAAAATAAAAGATTCGGAAATAAACAAAAATCTTTATATAGAAGTCTACCTAATTATTGTGGCTTTTGCTGAACTTTATTTGATACGGTCAATAACTTTTACCCACTAACGATTAAATATTTAAAATAATGTATCCAACCACTCAAAGCTTGTCTACTACATTTCAAATTATTGTTAAACCTCAAAGTTTTTTTAACTGTGTATACTACTGTGTTGTTATTTTGTCGTAAATATAATATTTTCAATAGTATGTAAATATTATCTTAATACATGATATAGAAAAAGCTTTCGACCCGGTATGGCAAGTCAGTTTGCTTCACAAACTATACAAATATAAGACGCATGACTATCTATGTACTACATCTAATATGAAAAAACAATATTGTTTAAATAAATACCTAATAAACATTCAGTAGCTGGAGCTTCTAAGGAAATTTGCCTTCACCAAATGACGTCCCTATTTGACAATTGTAAAACTTTTATTTGCTATTCAAACCTAAATGAATTAACCAAACTAATAAACTAAAATATATGTTTGGTTTAATTTTAAATATTTTATCTAGTATTTTGTCCAACGATGTGCTGTGAATCTTTAATAATGTGGAAATACGCGTACCAGATCATACTTTTTATATCAATAATACGAGTGAGAATCGAATAAAGCACATCTAAACCAAATTTTGACCAATAGGAGAGCGCAAAAAACAAGTATCCCTTCTCAGAAGTCAAAAATCCACGTCAAAAGCAATAAAATCGTGTCGGCTCTGTCGCAGTAGAAACGCTCGGCTATCTATCTTTCATATTAATACTTTTTATAACAAAATTATGACTTACAATAAGTGAGAATTGAATGAAGGAAGCACATCTAAACCGAATTTTGACCAATAGGAGAGCGCAAAAATCGTGAACGCTCGTTACCGAGCGTTCCTACTGCGACGGCGCCGACACGATTTTATTGCTTTTGATGTGAATTTTTGCCTTCTGAGAAGTGATAATTGTTTTTGCGCTCTCCTATTGACCACAATTCGGTTTGAAAATACTTTGATCAGCCCTCTTATATTAGTAGTCCGTTGTAATATCGATAAGGAAAGCTAACATATTTTTAAAACATAGTGTAATATCGAGATGCAGACAAACTGTAGGGCAATATGTGAGATGCGATATCTGTCAGTACTTATTCTTAAGCTTATTTTCTCTGAGAGATGAGATTTTGGACTTGACCTAATGAAAGTTCTAAAACTATAATTAGTTTTAGAACTTTCATTATGTTAGGTTTAGGTTTGAACAGCAAATGGATGTTTCGCAACTATCAAATTGAGCTTCACATACATTTTAGAGCATTTTTTCACGAGTAGAAATATATATCTACTAGTGAAAATTTATTTGGACTTTACTAGTGAAAATATAACTTCACCAAAAAATACACATTCGCTGTAACATTTATACATCGGATGTAAATAAATAATGATAAGTATGTAAATACTACATATAGTTGAAATCATATAACTTTACTAGCACCTGTCAGATAATTTATATTTTCACTGGTAAAAATATATATCTACTGGTGAAAATGTATTCCGATATGATTTTACTGAAATGACATATTTAAAAAAATATTTTCGGGATAGATTCGAGACTGTTTTTTCTAGATTTTCTTTTGAGAATAAGCACATGAAACTGAATGTGTTATTTATTTTGCTGCATTAAATCGAGTTGTCAAATTACCGATAATACAATCTATAAAAACATTAAATTTATATAATTCAGCTGGTGCTATTGTTGATTTTTCGTTATTTTTTTGCTTTTTCGTTGCGTATTCGATCTGAAAATTCAGATCGAATATCTAAATTTACTGCTACTAATTTATATTCGTTGAATATTTTGTCTTTTGTCCAATATTTTTTAAACGTTCAAAAAGCAATAAAATCAACAATAATTTGCAAACAAATTTTAAGACAAACGGAGCTGCGCCAAAAAACTATAATCTGTCCCTCTGAATAATAATGTTTATTGTGAAAATACTACCTAGAAAGTGGGTGCTTTTGAAGGCAATGTTCCGCTCCTTTTATTATTTGTATAATATGTACAAAAAAGGTCTAAAGGAACATATACCTGAAATACGTCAGTATATACGTATTATACATCCCAAACAACTGTTTCAGATTCATTATTTGAGGTCGGTTTTTACTTTATTTATAAATATATTTTTGCTACGCAACATAATAATTCATTTGTAAAATGAATTATCAAAAAAAAATATTAGGATGTAATATATGTACATGTGTATTTAAATATTATTTTAATTAAATAAATAAATAAAATAGATTATTTCAACAAAAAACGCAAGTGTTTACTCGTCGTTCGTTGTATCAGTGAATCGCTCGCTATAGGGCGTAGTTTTCGGTAGAACGAACATAGCGTTACGAAACGCCCAGATACCTCTCTCCGTATCTATCGCCCTATTGAAATTTATTTAGAACGCTCGCGCTCGCCGGTTAACCCTTTCCACGTACGCCTAGCGCGTGTATACGCGCTCGCTGTTATTTGCGACCAGCCACGAACCGACCTTCTTAAAAGCGTGCGCTCCTAGTCGCGCGAAAACTCCATTTGTAGCCGTCCATGGCGTCGATTGCGATGGGTCGAGGTTCGACCGTGAGAACTGCCACCTCTCCAACACTCCTGCTATTCCAATCGAACGTAGCACGTTCGCCGTTTTCACGCGGCGACAGCGGCAGCATCGGGCGCAGCACCAGCTACCACCACCGCACGGCACAAATACAATTTTATTCATCTACGTTTTAGACATGCACGCGGTGTTGGCTGGCGTTCGTTTCGATGAAACTACAACTCTGACTTCTGTTCTCCTAGTGTTCGGCACTGAATTTTTGTTCGCGCACGTTGCGGCAGGAACACCAACTGTTGCGTGATCGTGACTGACGCAACACCGCTGTTCCAAAAAGCAACTTTTGTGACAAAGCAACAAATCGGTTTACATCCAAATGCAATGAATTCGTTGGCACAAAAATAAATCTAAAAAATAATTAATAATATGACTGAACCACGTTAGGGATTCTGTGTCGAGACAACTCAGGAATTCAAAGATTTTTTGCTCTCTCGAGTCCCGAGAATTAAAAAAAAATAACATGGGACTCGAGACTTGACTTTCAATTCTTCGACTTTCGCACAATTCGCTATTTCGCAGATTAAAAAAAAAAACATTTTTTAAAATTTTTTTTTTTAATTACAAACATGAGTGAGAAACGGAAAAACTTCAGTGTTGATACGAACAAAAAGAAATCAAGAACTCATACACTTGGATGAAATGGAAAAATCTTTGTCATCATGGATCGATGACCAACATCAAAAATATGTCCCTCTGAGTATTTCAATTATTCAAGCAAAAGCTCTTAGTTTGCACAAAGATTGGAAGGATAGATAAAAAATATTTTAATACGGTTTTTCAAGCAAGTAACGGTTGGTTTTATAATTTTGAAATGAGTTATTCTTTTCATAATATTAAATTTACTAGATAATCAGCTGATGCGGATAAAGATGCTGCAAAAGAATTTATTTCCTAATTATCCAAAATTATTGAAGATGGAGAATATTACTCTAGCCAAATATTTAATGTAGATGATACAGCTTTATTTTGGAAAACTCTTTAACAATGAAAAATATTAATGAAGCCTTCACGCATCTTGACAAATTTTTAAATATTATGGAAGATTGTGATCCCAATGGAGAACGCATATCTCAAGTGCGTAGTGCGATCAATAAAGACATAGCATGTTATAAAATACTATATGAAGAAAAGAATAAGAATAGTGGAAAACCGTTAGCCCTTGATAACTTTTCGAAGGAAACATCCTCAAACCCCATTTAAGTGTGTCTCTTAAACGCCTCTTAAACATCTTATATTTACTTGATAAATACATATTTTAAAATACACAAAATTTTTTTTACTTCACTATACTTTCGAACATTCAACATTCGCACACATTTTTAGGAACCAATTATGTGCGAAAGCCGAGGGCCGCCTGTATCCTATTTTTTCAAAATAAAATCAGCATATTTGTATACAAACAGGTAGCATGCGGGATTGACAAAATTACTCGGTTGTCATTGTGTCGCGTCGGTAGTGATAAAGAAAAATTCCTTCACATTTACCGATCAACGAAAAATATTGCTGAAGAAACAGATAATGATTTATTGTAAAGAGGGATTATGTCGTCTTTGCAATAAAATCTTTGGTCGCTATTTGTAAAATATCATTTAAACCACTTTATGCCCGAAGACGCCATGACGCCTGCCAGCATTAGCCCACAAAAAAATCATTTAATCTGTTTTAAAAACTATTTGGGTTCCAGAAGTGGGAGAAGTAAGGGGCTGCCACAGAAAGCAGTTGCAAATGAAAGCAAACTGAGAACGGATGACGGCCTTATGGTTGCAACATTTTTACCATCTAATGTTAAAATATTGTTACATTTTTAATTCAACTTTTTTTTAATTTCCTAAAAAATTTTTAAATTTCCTTCTTTGTAACGAAGATGATGATTTGCTTAAATTCTGTAAAAATGACAATACTGGAGGCGATACATAGATAAACTCGATCTTGTTCGAAATAAAGCAAATAGCACAAATTCTACCAAATGTAGACGGTGATTTTTTTTATTCTATCGACTTCATTGACGAATTCGATTTAAATGAACACATAAATGATTTATCGTTGTACTGCATAGTGAGGTGATTATCGACATACGATGAATTGAACAGGTTTGTAATATTTTTCGAACCTATTACCGACTTTCTAGATGAAAAAAAAGCAATCATATCCACAATTAAAAGATAAAGAATGGATCTATGTTCTTCGCGGATACAATGAAACATTAAAAAAACGAATTTATTACTGCAAGATAAGGACAAAAATATTTCAGAATTAAGTCAGAGCACTTTCAGTTTTAAAAGAAAAATACAACTTATATAACTGAAAAGACATTTCAGAATCTGATATTCTTCCTGCAGCCATAATTTGCAAATAGCAAACAAACTTATTTTTGATTTGCAGACAGTAGCTTTAAAACCATCGATTACATTTTTATTAAATCCGTTTTAAATCGATGATATCGACAGTGATTTTACATTATACAAATGTTCTTCCTCAAACGATATCAAAATAATTAGAAATAATTAAGATGCAATAAATTGTACCAACAATTAAGTACAACAATTTAAAAATACAGCATATCGTTTATTGTCAATTTAACAGTAAACGATATGATGTTGAATCATTGTACTCAACAATGAAATTGATTAAAAATGTTCAGTTGACAAACCAACGTCTATAAACATTAATTAGTAATGCAATTTCTAATTATCAACCTTATTATGAAAAATTAATTTCAACATTACAAATTCATAAACCTAGAAAAGAATACTATGTGAAAATTGTCAAAATAAATACATTACGATACAGATGTTTTTATATCAAGCCCAATATTATATTTCACTGAAATTACTAATATAAAACAAAAAATATTTTGGTCACTGATTCGAAACTGTTTTTTTAGATTTTGTTTCAGTTGCATTTAGGATTTAGATTCAGGGACGTCATATTATATTTTTTAATAATTTTATTTCATTAGGATTCATAGTATTTAATTAAATGAAATGCATTTTTCTGGCTAAATTCAAGGAGGGAAATCCCCTTATGCCACCCGCAAATGACGTCCCTGAAGACCATCATAAGTCGACGGATAGTAATTATTTATATGCAGAAAACTGACACAAAAAATAAATTACACCCAAATTATATAACTGCTTTTGAAGCAAGTCGCTAAAGACGGTAGTTTTGGGGATCATAAGCATACGCAACTACAGCTAAAATGTATTTTTTGGATAATTAACATTAGCTTGGAACGTGTTGAAATTTGTTTATAAAAAAATGCCTTTTAAACCATCCGACGCAAATAAATAATTATTTATATCTAGCTTGTCCACAGCATATGATATTGTTTTTTTGCGCTTTAATGTTTAAATTTAGAGGGGCAATGTGACGTCAGGCTAATCAATACTCATATTTTTACTTCCTCAGTAATAATTCTTAAAATGCTCAATAATCGTAGAAAATAATTAAAGCGAAATAATATTTGATGGTTGTATTTTTAAAGATGATGTGCTGAATATAAGTAGGGGAAAGTGAAGGGGTGCAGATGTACTAAATTAAACCTGCACCCCTTCTCTTTCATCACATCACATTTAAAAATACAACTATCAAATATTATTTCGCTTAATAATTATTTACCACCATCATTAGGCATTTTAAGATTGAGGAAGTACAAATTAAGAGTATAAATTATAGTATTTTTTTAATAAGCATCTAAAAAACGCGAGAACAATAATCTAATAACCTACACTAAATTCTATAAATCGGCGCGCTGTTTAGAGATTTTATATAGAATCGGTTTATTCATATATGAATACACATATTTAGCTAATTACTATTTGCACGTGGAATGGTTAAAAACAAGAAGCAACAAGTTTGTTCGTTTGCTCATCCGGCAATAGTAGCAAATAACAAATTGACTTATTAGATTAAATCGGATAAATTAAACCTAAAAATATTTGAGAAAACATTATGATTATATGGCGAGAGAATCTCATATTCCAAAATAAAAAAAAATCTGGTCCCTAAATATTATTAAAAATAGTTATTCTTACTGCCATTTTAAGTCTAGGAAAGTAATGTCAACATTTTTATAACAATTAGTTGTTAATTCTCGCCAATTTCACATTAAAAGCTTAAGTAAAATATTATTAATTTTCATAATAAATATCGTAATCTATCTTTTGTAGTGAACTGTAGTGTAGTATACTTTGTTGCACTGAAGATAATGTTATTAAATTTTGTGAATATATTCGCTAAATAAGAAATTTAGTTCAAGCATTAAATATTTATAAAACGATCCGCCAAATATTTTTATTAAATGCAATGTTACACATTGTATTTCGCTGGACATTTTAGTTGCACTACTGAAAACGCGGACCTGCTCACAAACCGCCCGAACCGATTGAGTAGACGACTATATTTATTAGGAGAGCAGAAGTGTAAGCTGGTTTTGTGCTGGATATCCGATAGGGTCGCGAAATGAGCGAGAGAGTACATACTTCGTTCTCCCTTTCTCTTTCGCTTAACTCTTTTAAATAGTATTTACAATATTTGTTTTAATCTAAACTTATTTGAACAATACACAACCTAACTGTAAATTGGATATCCTTGATAGTATCATATTCTGTAAAAGACACATACCAACTTAAAATGCAACAGCGCATTTGAGTAGCCTCAAGCGGCAGGGCCTACTTTTAAAGGGGCCGGTTTTTAATATTATTTTAGAATATCGAACATGAACTAGGAGGTGAAAAATTACTTTTTATTATAATTTATATCTAATCAGCCATCATCTGCAATATAGACATACTAAATATAAATGTATTTTTTTAATATTAATAATAATAAATGTAACACTACAAGAATTTAATACTTTTTTAAATAATATATATTTAATTTCAGACTTTTTTGTTTGAAAAAATCGATAGAACTCATTTTTTTTTATTCATAAAACGTTAATTTGCTATGACAATTAGTTATTATATTACGGTAGATTATTAGCACATATTTAGTTTTGGACTTTGGATCATAACTTTTGATTTTTAAATTGAATAAAGCAAAATGTTATTTTCTGTAGTTGATTGCCAAAATAGCAGAGCAGAAGCCATGAAACTAAATTTCGCCTGTTGAGACTACGGATGTCAGTAGTAATTCGCAGCTGATGATATATGTTCGCTACAAAGAATTACATGTAATTGAAAAGGAATTGTTGTCTTGTTCTCCCCTCGAGATAAATGCAATAACGTGGAATTGATTTCTTCAATAAAAATAATAAAATAATAAAAACTTTAACAAAGTTAATTTAAAATGGGAAGACTGCTTTACTATGTCTATTGATTCAGTTATATTGGGTCATGTGATTCTAAAATTAAAGTTAACTACTGTGTGATTTATCGCCAGATACTGCTTGTGGAACATTTGGAACATGCACTGGAAGCCGTTGTGCATGATGTTGTCTAGGTTGACAGTGCTTCATAGTACACGCGACTATTTCATAAATTGTGTAAAGATGGTGAGGCGGAATTTAGACATATAATACTTTATTATTATACAGAAGTGAGGTGTCCCGTAGAAATGTTCTGAAGCGAAAGTGAACAAAAAATTTATAATAAATAATTTCAATTATAGGTTTAATCGCATTATATAAATGAAATCAGAATAAATATATTTTTGCAAATATATAATAGTTATGTATTCTTAATATTTTTAATTTTTTTAAATAACCGTTATTTTTGTTATATAATATTTTTGCCTAGTTTAGTACTTATCTGTATTTTTTTTGTCATAGTTAACTTGTTTAACTTTTTTTAAATGCTACAAGATATGTATAAATGTATGTACACGTATTATACATAGTACATATGTATAATAATGCGAAAAAATAGTATTTTTTGATAAAACATTTTTTTTTAAATTTTTGTTTTAATTGCTATTATAAAACATTTTTGCACCCTATACTTTTTTATATGTTTTTTTACGATAAAAATTTGGTAAATTTATGTATAACATATAATAATGTATTAAAAATATTTTTGTTACTAAAGCGTTTTTAATTAGTAAAACGTTACTAAAACGTTAAAAATATTTTGCATTTTTAGTGGGGTTTTTGACGGTATATTCCAGCGTTTTCCAACCTGTGGTACGCGAGTGGATAGTTGGTGGTATGCGAAAAATAATCAGTAATGGCGGACATAGAAAGTGAAAAAAAATTAGTGATAAAAATATCATTTAAACTATTGTATTTATCCTAAATGTAATTTTTCAGAAAAGCTCGATGACGATCTTTAATGTTAATGATAAAATTAAAAGTATGATTAAGAAATTAGATTTGTGGAAACAGTGTATCGAAAACAATCAACCGGATGTATTCGAAACTTTACATACTTTTTTGGTTGAAAATAAGGTTAGCTTGTCTCAAGATTTACGAGAACATATAATAGTTCATTCAGCAGGATTAAAATCGTCTTTCATGGAGTATTTTCCAAAACCCGAAAACAAAGACAATAATTGGATTTCAAACCCCTTCTATGCAGAAAATTTAGAAAAAGCTTCATCGTTATCAATAAAAGATAAAGAAAATTTAATAGACTTATCAAGTGACAAAACTTTACAAGTAAAATTTGAACGAAACAGTCTAATAAATTTTAGGTTAAACATCGATAAAGAATATGAAGAACTTTCTGAAAAAGCTCTCAAATTCTTATTACCGTTCACTAGTACGGAATTAGTAGAAAAAGCTTTTTCTTCATATGTTTTTTTTTTTTAAATAAGTATCGAAACAAATTGGACACAGGTGTAGATAAGTGTATATCTCATATCTTTTAAACCAAATTTCAAAAAATATGTTCTTCGAAATGAGCACAAGGATCTCATTAAATTTATTTTTTATACTATTGTGCTTATATTTTCGTAAAATTTGTTTAAAAATTAAACTTATAACTTGATAACAATGTATTATAATCTTAAGCAACACTTTCATAACTATTATTTTCAATAATAAATAGAAAATTTCGGTAATAAAAATATTTTTAAATACAATTTCATTAATATTATTACATTTAAAACAAAAATTTTGCCTGCGGCGCTGCTGTAAATTTGTAAAAATGAAAGTGTAAATTGTCTCGTTTTCATCAAAAGAATTTTTACATTTACCGTGTTTTATTAATTTTATATACATATATTTTCTATTAATATCGGGAATTTTTTAAAAAATTTTATTTAAATAAATTGAGTTCTGGGATATATAGTCACCCTGTAAAATTTATAATGCAAATAGAATAACAAATTTCTCGAAATACAATCATTTTTACGAATTGGTACAATTAAACGTGATGTACTACCAAGTGGTACGCGAGTCAAAAAAGGTTGGGAAACGCTGGCTATATTCAATAAATATGGCAGACGAACTTAGCTGAGATTTACAAGGTCTATTTAAAACCACAACATAATTGTGTTCTTAAAAACGTATAAATGACATAAAGAAAAATAATTAATAAAAATAAATATTCGTATAATAATTAACTTTCTCCCCTAAGATTTTTTTTAAGTGATTTACAATTTTTTAAGTTTTGAAATAGGCACCATTTTGATACCAGATGGCAAATCAAGCCGACTATGAACCTCAGAAGAGATATTCATAAGATACATTTTTCATAAAAGTTTTATTGAATTCTGAATAAAAATATAGCAGTTATCGCGTTCATAAAAAAATGCTATGTCCCATATTCATACATATATTATATTTTAAATATTTAAATTGTAACCGGTAAAATAAAAACCCCTGTAAAAATAATATATCTATCGTACTTAAAAATATATTCTATCAAACATCTTGTATGTATTAAAATAAATGTTGGTTCGATCGTTAGCAGTCAGTCGGTTAGCGAGTTTAATAAATATACTCTACGCATTCTGTTATCCTAATGGAACGGTCTGAATTATTATAGAATGGCGTCTGCCCAGACTGACTGAGCAAGATGCGCTCACTCGCGACTGAGTTTAAAAATATACACTCTAAACATTCTGCTGTCCTAATAGAACGGTCTGAATGGCGTCAGGCCCCAGTTTGATGCGCTCACTTCAAGGCAATCGCGATATGAGAGAGGGAGCGATGTATGCCCTCACCCGCTCGTTTGCGACCGCATTCGCAACACCCAAACGCCTTCTGTTGTCCTAATACATAGAACGAATATCGGTCCACTGTCGTTCCGGCCTGATGGGTGCCCGCCGCCGCTCGCTCGTATCATGATCGTACAATACGTACGGATTGCACGCTTGTTCACACTTTCTACTGTCCTAATACATAGAGCGTACATTGGTCCACTCCCGTTCCCGCTGGTGCGGTGCCGCTCGTCGTTGTCTGTTCAATGTAGTAGCGATTTGGCACATTGATTGTTTATATTATTAACAAAATTGTCTGTATAATATTAAAATAATAATTGGTCAATATAAATATAATTTCTGTATATTATTGATACTTTTACGGAAACTATATTTTAATTTGCATAAATTTACAAAAAAATTACAAAATTGGTAAAATTCAAAAGACAAAAAAAAGTAAAACAAAAAGTTACCAAACAAATAAATATTTTTCATTAACGAGTCATCTAGTGACCACGTTTTACTAATCTTGACTTGACTTGACCAATGCGTCATGAAAATCATTACACTAAAAAAAAATATTTAACATTTCATACACATACAATACATCAACTACATACATACACTCTTTAACAGACTTATTATTAATAAAGATTCACATGAAATCTTAAATTATATCGTTAAATATTTAAAAAGTAACCATCCCACATTTTTTCAACTTCTCATACCTATCGCTAAAAACGTTATTATGTTATGTTGGGAAGGTTCGGCTCAAGCGCTGATGCCTTGGCCGCGACAATCAAGAATAAAGAACGCGATCGCGACTCTAAGGCGTTCTTAAGATTTTCATTCTATAAATTTTACATGAAAAGTGGTACAAATATTGGAGAAAGCTTTTGACAAGGATATCCATTTAAAGGTTTCATAAATGGAACCAACGTTTCCAAGAATGTCGTGAAGATAAAGACTATGTGATGATCGATCGGAATTATAATTATATAATAATCACTAATTCCGATCTCCCAGACACGACAGAGATTGTAAAACACAAGATTCATATTAGTTAGTCGCCGACTATAACACTGATCTATTACACAAACTCTATGATATTCAAACCCTTTATTGTTTTTCGGGTATTATATCACGCTCGTTTGAAAAAGTTGGTCTAAAATGAGTAGCAGTCAAATTTGTTCCATAGTTCTTAAATGATTAACCAAAACGCCGCGGTAAAAATATGCTGAACGATTGTTAAATGAAGTCGTTGACACACAACGACTTTTAAAAGAGTTAAATACAAGAAGTAAAGAAGCATCAACTGCTCGTAAACTAAACAATGATTTGGGTGGAAGTATTGTCAAGGAACCTACAAGCAATGGTGGCTTAAAATATTTCATGCCAAAAACGAGAAATGGACAAATGAAAGTGTTAATTGAACAGACACAGAAATTCAAGAGCTTGCAATAATTTAACAATTCTAGACCACAGCTATAAAAAGCTTAATAAATGGGTACCGCACGAAGCAAATGAAAAATAGAAATAGAAGATGCAAAATGTTTCGATAAAAATAAAGCTCCAAAACATTTCAAAAGACTACATTTTTTAAAATTCTGTTGAAATCATGACAACTAAAAGTAGATTGAATCATGCTGATATAAGACTTGACTTAAGAATAGATTTTTTAAATATCTCAACTAAGTTCGCGAATCAGCATAATCTGGCATATTGTTCCAAAATTACTGCTATTAAAAAAAGTAAAAAAATCGCAATTCCGTAAAAAATCCTAATAAATATTTTATATAATCAATTGAAATAAAATAATAATTAAAAAGTTGTATAAAACAAAATATTTTTGTATACATTATAAAAGTACATTATTCTAAAAAAAACCTACAAAAAATTTTAGAAGGCAAAAAATTTTTAAAATAGCAATTGAAATGAAATAAAATTTTAAATAAATATTTTTATTCCGTAGAAGAATATTAGAGAAAAAGTAAAGAAGCATAAAAGGTATAAAAATAAAAAAAATTAAAATAATATATAAAAATGAGAATGAAAAAAGAGGTGGAAAATATTTTATCATAAATTCTAAAATGTTTATGATCTTCTAAAGGTACTGTTTTAAATTACATATACAAATTTCAAATTGTCGGTGCCAATAATTATTTTGGTTTACTTTCAGTTTATGCGGCACCCATTTGTCAAGTTTTTTTAATTTTTTATTTTAGATTTGCCAAACTACTAACCCTTAACTTTTATAAAAGTTTTTGAATTATGTGTGGTGCTGACTCAACTAAAGGACGCTATGACCTATTTTGCCGGCAGTACGAATTTTTTAGAACCACTATTTCACCGTTTGTTTCATTCAGTTCTTTCGTTTGCTTTAATACCCACATCAAAAGCATTGTTTAGTTTACTAACAGTTTTTGCTGCTTTGCTAATCATCTAAAAATTCTCTGTTATCCTTAAAAAATCCATTCTTAAATCAATAGTTCAATTTAAAGCAAAAGTAATACAACCCAATTCGTTTATAGTTTATATACTAAAATACAGACCGAATAATTTACTTAAAATATGTTATGATCGTTTAAAATATATGTAATTATATTTTTTATTAATTTTTATAAATTAAAAAAAATGTAAAACATATTCCTAATGAAAATTTTTTTCGTTCAAAATCAGACTGAATCGAATCCTATAAGTATTGCCTATGCTTAGGCATTCAATTGATGTGTCCATCAATTATGATGTCCCAATAGAAATGACTGAGTTATTGAATCGCAGGAGATTGTGCGATGAACGCTACCAATCACCGAGGAATAGTTTGCTCTACATCTCTGCTCACCTAATACAATAGAACGATTCGAATTCGCCGCACGCCAAATAGTTAGCTACACTCTATACTCTCCTAATACAACAGAGCGGTTCGACTTCAAACTAAGGTGCCGTCGGACGCCGCCGTACGCTGTGCTGTTTTCAGTATTCTGTTTTTTTCTTCACAACATAAACAAATTTATATTATATTATTAAATATAACATTTTATTTTAGATATTGTAGTGCTTTAACTTTAAATAAATGATCTAAATAAATAAAGCAACTTAGTCTACATAAGCATTATATAGACTTAGTTGCTTTATTTACTTAAATATATGATCTATGAATACTGTTAATAAGTACAAATTTAAAACGTAAAGTTAAATAAGTCTGAGTTTGTAGTGATAAAGAAGGTTTATTAAATTAAATTAGATACTAGTTTTCAATTTTATTGTTTACAAAAATTAAAACAATTTCATTTATTATCATTTTTTTCTGCACTCCGATACTTATAACTTTATTTATTTGTTAGCCACTTAATTTAATCAATTGAGAAGATTGAGGAAATCAGAACAATGTAGAAAATAATATTTATATAAGAATCGTGTTTCGTACATTTTAGAATATTATTATAACATATTTTTTACTATAATTATATATTATTTGCAATCCGCGAATAATAAAAACTCTATGTTTAAAATTTTGTATGTTTAAAAACTCTATGTTTCAAAAAATTATATGTTTCAACTTTTTCATACGTAGTATATATAATACATATGTATGTACATTTTCATACTTATCATTATTTATTTAAATGTTACAGTGAATGTTTATTTTTAGTAAAGTAATATTTTCACTACTGAAGTTCAAATACATTTTTAACAGTATTTATATATATTTCTACTAGCAAAAATATAATTTAACCGAAATAATATGTTGCTCTAAAATATCTATGAAACTCAATTTGACAATTGCGAAACGTACATTTGCTGTTCGAACCCAAACCTAACCTACAAGAATTAACCAAACACAACTTGACCTAATGAAAGTTCTAAAACTAATTACAGCTTTAAAACTTCAATTAGTTTTAGAATAAGATACAAACTAAGCCAACTAAACGCTAAGGGAAAAATAGGCGGAAGAAGAAGTACAGACAGAGGTCGTATTTCCTATATTGCTCCATAATTTGTCTGCATTTCGATATAACACAATGTTTTAAAAAATATGATGCAATTCTTACCGATATTACAACGAACTTTTGATATGAGAGTATTGGTCAAAATGTATTCAAACCGAATTTTGGTCAATAGGAGGGCGCAAAAACAATTATAATATCAATTAGTAGTGGGAACGTTCGGTAACGAGCGTTCCTACTACGACGGCTATGTCCAAGTTTTCTGGTTATGTCTAAAAGAGTGCAGTTGGCTCACAACATCCTCATTTGAGATTCGCCAGAGCTGTGTCGGATCAGCAATATTAGATATGCGTCACAGAGAGACAGATGGATAGAACAGCAAGCAGGGAAAAAGAGAGGAGCAGATTGAAGAAGACGCTTTAGAGACTCAACCACAGTCACAGCACGAGGCACATTAGCGGATAGTTCAGAATCATCATGACAGATCACGCCTGGCAATAATTCAACTCGACACTCCAGCAAAGACTCTCTGACTTTCAATACAAGATACTTTGCCTCTACCATTGAATAACCGCAGTTATAATTCCTTACATATATTATTATGT
This sequence comes from Plectrocnemia conspersa, assembly GCF_051122295.1. Lineage (NCBI taxonomy): Eukaryota > Metazoa > Arthropoda > Insecta > Trichoptera > Polycentropodidae > Plectrocnemia > Plectrocnemia conspersa. The sequence goes on along the minus strand of NW_028277176.1, from coordinate 27,305,953 downwards.
GGTATTTTTAAATGGTTATTAAAATAAAGTGTTGCATGCTTTTCCAGCGTCTATTTTGGCTACAAATTTACACTCCTTTGGCTTCAAAACCCGATATGTTTGTCCACAAACATATTATTAACCCAATGTCTGATCTCTATGCAGTTTTTCATATGCTTGGATAATTATTTGGAAAATGTTTCAAGGGAAAAAGTATGTTAATACAAAAGTTATTCTAAGGATATTTTCAATTTTTATGTATAATGCACAGCTGTGAGGAGAAGAAGTGCGTCATTAAAATTTATTTTGTGCTATACTTGTTAACAGATTTCAGTATAACATAATTTTAAGATTGAAGGCTTTTTAATTAATTTTATACATGGTTAATAAATTATCATCCATTATTATAAACAGCTTTTTATGCAGTATTTAAAGTTATGGTTGTCCAAAATTATATATATAAAAAAATACAAAAAGTCATGAATTAACCAGCTAAACTCGTTTTTGGTTTATGTGTTTTTTTCTGTGTAATACATATATTCTATTTATGTATCCTTTATTTCAATATAAACTACAGTAAATATACAAAGTCTACTAATGCGCGTGAGAATGCTAAAATAGCTTAAAAATTATTCGTTCCTAAATATTTTTTAAATGCACTTAATTTAGTAATATTTAATTGGGTTTGAGAAGGAATTTCTTGGATGAATAAAATCTGCATAGGGATTGTTTGTGTTAAAAATACTGTGTTATAAATAAATTTAAAGGCAAAATAATACACGTTAAAAATATTCATTATTAACACAATTAATATTTTTTGGAATACTTAATTCAAAAAATCGTAAAACATAATTTAATCGCGTATTAAGATTTCTTCGATTTTTACTAACGAACTTAATCGTTACTTTTATAATTTTAAAATCAACAACACAGCTTTCAAGTTAAACAGGCAATGAAATTAAAAGCTTGACAAAAATTATAATAAATTCATTATAAATTTAATTCAGTTTTTCAAATGACAAAACGTAGTGTTTTTAATATAAATCAGTCGTATTATATAGAAACTATAGGCCGTTCAATGTTTATTTAATATGTTTATATATCTTTACGTATCAACATTTTTTTCCGAATAAATTCAATAAAAAAATAACACACGTCAAATATATTTTCATGAAAAAATCCATCAAAATACAGTTTTATTAAAAAATTCGGTATGGGTATATAAATAATAAAAACATGAGTTTTAAAAATATATGTACATATATAATGTAATAATATAAAATAAGACGCAAAATATTTATTCTCCGTTTTTGGAAAATACATTTTTGTACACTCAATGTTTCTCTTATTAAATTATATACTAAGTTACAAGTATACAATAAGTTGTATAATTACTTAATTATTACTTAAATATATGTATATAATATATGGGCTAAGATAAAATACGGAAATAATAAACAAAAATTTATAAATAATATCCCAGAGCTGCGATTAAGTGCCACGAAGAGCTAAGAATAACAAAGCACGGCAAGTTCGATCTAATGTCGAGGTTTTCTTTATTAAGTATAGTCCATTATGAGTTCTTAGCACTAGGTTGTACATATATTAAAGCGTATTCTTTACATTTACTAGTAATTTGAAGAAAACGACTAGAACTGTGAGTAAACAACTCTTAGGTTTTGCACCACGATAACGCAATTTTGCAAAAATTTACAATATCGGTTATTAGCTGCTGTATTTAAACAGATATAGTCTTTTAACTGTGACAGCACATAAAGAATATATTGAAAGAACAACTTTGAGACCATTGATTTAATAAAGGTAAAAATCACTGAATGAGCTAATATTTTATTCTACACATGTTTTTCGAATTGACGTTAGCATAATAATAATATATCTTATGATGACTTATTAAAAAGGGATATTATGAATATTAAAGAATAAATTAATACTCTTTGATAAAAATGAAAAAAGTAATTTTTAATCACACCTTGTATGTACATAAGTGCGACGAACTAAACAAATAAAAAACGGGTTTTATTATAAAGTAAATGTATAAATATCCGATTAAATCTTACAATTTATAAAACACTAATATGATGTCAGGAAGTATTTTTTGATCACAATACCAAAGATCGCGTGAGATTTACATCGCAAATTAACTTTGAATAATATGATTCGCCTACGGTAAAATTGGGACACGTGTCCCCAATTTTACTGGTTGGTCAAGGACGAGTACATCCTGCTCCAAATCTAGTGCGTACCTAAGGATAGGTTAGGAAAAGCCAGAAGCCGGGAAAATCGATATGCCCCGAGCGTTTTCCAGCTGTTACCGTTCGAGCTCGAGACTTTCCACGTGCGAAGGTTACATAACACGTGCTAAATATATAACACGTGTGCCACTTTGAATAAATAGAATGATGTAATGAGATAGTGTGGATACTATTTTGTAATAAATTGTTTATAGTTTATTTAAATAATATTTTTTCGATAAGGATTTGTAAATCAAAACTTGTACATATTTTTAACAGAAAACTTTACAATAGAGTTGGTTCAACTATTCCTTATTATTTTAACCTTATGTATTTTAGTAGCAACATTTTTCAGATAAAAAAATACTAGGATTCGAATCCAATATTTTTTTTAAAAGAAGAAATTACAGGGATTTCTAGTAAAAAATACAATTCACTTTTTAGCATATCGCAAATGTATCACAATACTTATTAAACGTATATTAAATTTAATAGCATTTTTATGTTTTAGACCTTCAATTTTAATTCACTATTAAAGTAAATATGTACAGCAAGTACATTTGTAAAAATTCACACATGCGTAAATGCTTCCTGCGTTTATTAAAATAAGATTAATATCCATTTAACCTTAATCGATTTAATTATATCGTTAATCTAATGAAATAAAAAATTATTGCGTGTTTTATATATTACTGCATTACAAAATATATGATTAAATTTTTCTAATAGGCAAATCACCGGTAAACTGACACAAAACATGTGTTTCGAAATATCTTATAATACATATGTATATAATAATTATTAAAAAGATTTTTGTAACGATCAGATAGGATAATACTTGTTTACAGAACATTCTCATATCGATTTTTCGAAAGAGATTTAAAAGATTCAAATCTTAATAACAAAGTAGATAATTTCGCTCACACAATGAGGGGGTCTTCAATATCAAATTGATAATCTTAATCGATTTATTTTTAAGTGAAATTAATAAAGAAAAGGTCATGCAGTATAATAATTATTAAAATTTATACTCGTATTGTATAATTCATTTATATGTGTTTTCTCATGACGTCACTACGGGCCACTGTTCTTTGAGGTCATTCTATCTTATATTGATCCGCAGTTCATGAAGGTAGGACATATGATTTTTTATTTGATAAGATACTGACACACGTGATTTCGTTTGCAATGTCAGATTAAAAAATTATAATATTTTTAATGATATCTTATCGCAATAATCCGACTTGATGTTTTGATCCGTGGGTCAAAAGATATCGACTCAAATAAAAATATATTAACGAACTGTAAATACAGATAATAGATCTAACTAGAACATAACTTATCGAGTTGATAAAATCTCGAAATGCATTGACGGCAGATTGGTTTTGGAAGACCATAAAAATTTGTGGAAATAATCTCTAAGTATGGTGGATGAAGCAATATTTCATAACTCAACTCGTGCAACTCTTAGAGGGTCATTGTCGCATTGTCGTGCAAGAGAATCAGACCTTTTCGATGGACCAGTGCTGTGAGCTGGATATCGCACTTGGTCGATTTCATGACAATATTATTTAGATGTAATAGTTTCGCCAGGATTAAAAAAAATGTAGTAAAAAATGAACAGCCAACATTTTTATTTTGTGTTTTTTTAGGTTTCACAAAATACTCAGGGACGTAATTTTTATGTTAACAAAGATGATTCACTATTCTTCGCACGTTGAAAGCGATCGATACATATATCGCTATTTACTGTTGCGTATAAGAAATGTGCGGCACCCATTTATTAAACTTCATTTATTTTTCTAGCTATGAGATGGATAAACAGCTCTCGACCTCAGCACGAATTTTTGACACCATTATTAAAAAAATAAAAAATCTCTACTCAACACATTTTTATATATAGTAAGTTTCTGATTTTTTTTTTATTATTTTACGACAATAGCTTGTTTAAAAAAATATTGATAAAACACACAATAATGCAAAATAGCCACGCAGATTTTCAAATGCCATTAACTGCTTTTAATGACCGTGATTTACCACAAAAACTCCGTGATTTACCACAAAAAAAAAAATTTGGCATAGTATTATTTGAACTATCCTTTGTACAAATTGGACGGTCGCCCAATACGGGGCCGTAAAAATATAAGTTTCCAAAATTGGGATGATTTCGGGGTAGAGTGAAATCAATTGACCATTTTCCAATTCTTTTAAGCATTCTCGAAGGACCATTATAAAATATGTGACACTACATCTCATCACCAATTGAATATTTTTGGTAAATTATATATTTTGTACGATAAACTGTATATTATAAACATCAGCAATTCTGGTGTTGAACAGCTACAAAAGTCACTCGGTCATCAATCTAGAAAATAATGATATTTTTATTCAAAAATTTAACTAACCAGAACTAAATTGAATAAAAGCAACTCATTTATTCTAACTATTATTAAAAGTAGTCTTTCGCCTACACAAAACTCTTATGGAATTTTTTTCTCGGCTATACAGGGATATACCTACTAATCTCATATCACTTTTACACTACATGTAATAAACTAGACCATAGTTTCTTAACCTTTTTACATCCACGGACCACCAAAAAATCATAAAATTTTGGCGGACCATCAACATTGGAATAAAATAATAAATATTTATATAATTTACTTTTTATTCAAAACATTTAATTTTGCATCACAGTATGCTGATATAACCATATTTAAGTATATTAAAACAGTCAGTAACAAGAAATATAATTTAAAAATCCATAAAACACAGCATAAAATTCGATTGCTTATCGAAATAATAAAAATAGGACTACCTGCGATAAGTCGATTTCTAAATAGCCCTATGCAAAAACAAGCGAATACAAAACAGATGTGAAATTAATTTTATTACAAAATCAATTGTAAAATCAGTGAAATTAATTTTATTCAAAAAGTCTTTGCGAACCACCGGCTAAGAAACTATGAACTTGACCACGTGTGACAAGAGGAATATATTTACAAATTCGATAGCACACAAAGAACTTTCACTTAGACACACAAGAGTTCGTACGAATACGAAACCAAGAAGAGCAACCATTGAAACGGGGAATATCGAGAAAGCAGCCGCTTCTCCCTTCACGTCAATTCTGTATGACGCACAGACGTAGAACGCCTGTTTCTTAGATATGCATCTATGCTGCGTATGAGATAAAAATGCACATAGTTTTTATTAATTTGAATAGGAGGCCAAACGCCTTTTTGATATCAAGTCTCTTTTAGTGTTGATTTTTTTAAAGACAACTCTACGTATTTTTGCTTAAAGCCAAATAGAATTTCCTGAATTATATTTATTATATAGACAATATATATTAAATATATACAGTGTTGCTTTGACCTACGAGTTTAATTTGTTCCGTAAAGGAGCTCGCAATTCAAATTACTCGCATGTCAAATCAATTTTTGTTACATAGGAATGAATTAAAATGCCATTAAACATAGTCACGCAATTCTTTCTTTTGCTCGTTGCTCGTATGTCAAGTCATTTTTAATAAAAAAAATTTGCTCGTATCTCAAAATATTCGTAAATCAAATTCCACTGTACTATGAAATTAAAATTTTAAAACAAAAACCGCGATTATTTTCCTATAAACAAACAGGAAAATTCCAGATTTATGTATAACAATGACACTCAGTTTTAAATCTTCTATGTAAAATAGAAAAAATCTACATAAGATAAAATAAACCGATTTTGAATCAGCCTCATGTTTTAGACATAACAGAATTTTATCTTCCATTTATATTATATTAATAAAAATAGAGAAAAGACTAACGTACTTAAAAAGAGTTTAAATTATTTATGCTGTCTTTAAAAGTTAAGGTAAAACTTTTCGCGATAGTGACTATTGAACAGCAATAACTTGAAGATTATTTGGGAATAATATTTTATCTGCACATTTAATATTTGCATTAAAACATAACCTAAGTTGATTACGTCACAAGATGTTATAAATACCATTTACTTTTAATATGTTGATCAATATCACTCGTTTGATCAATGTAACTAAAAATAACTCAACCAATGTTCGTTAACCGCTCGTTTAACGAATTGCGGTTGTATCGATTTAATAACAATTTTTAAACGTATATAAATAAATTATAACGTTATTTCGACAGCAGAGCGTAGGCGAAAGCGAAACAATCGTTATTTGAAGAAAGTAAAGCAGGAAATGTTCTTGTAGCGCATTCATCGCCAAGCTAGTTAATTTTTTCTGTAAATTAACGAAGAGCAGAACAAAATGCGAGATAAAGTTTACGTGAGATTAGAGTGTTCAAAATGAGATTCATAAGATGATCAGATGAAAAAATAATGTCTCAATAAATACAAATAAGTATTGATGAAATCTTTTTAGATTAATATTATACTTTTTCGTAAATCTATTGCCAAAATAAATGCGTTAGTTCAAAGTATTCCACTTTGGTAACAATACTCAAACATAAGTTTATTCATTATATAGTACATATGCTACAATATTAAATATAAAATATGTTTATTTTTTAGCATTGATTGCATTACGGTTGTTGTCCTTAAGATATTGAACTATTTCAGGATTTTTCATAAACACCTTTTATTTAAATACCCTCATAAAAAAAGTTTGGCCATTTTAAGAGATCTTTATTGCCATTTAAATTCACTTCAACTTTTATTAACGACCAGGAAACATATCAGTATGAATTAAAATTTTGTGGAATCACATATTGAAGATCTTAATAATTTCTGTAATTTTTTTTACTGAGGAAAAAAAACTGAAAAAACTAAAAAAAATCCCATTATATTTGGCTCACACCCCTAAAATCTGCCGTCCATTAAATAAAGTGGACTTAAAATATTAGAAAACAAGGACATTCGATGCAAAGTTCAGCGTATTATCTTTTAATAATAATATTAAATATTAAAATCGTATAGTTGTGTCAGGATCACCTATTGGTTAAAGATTTGAAGATTGAAAGGGAGTCCTACTTTATCTATTTCCTTAAGAGTATATAAGTCAGTACACTGTCGTACTAAATTACTCATTTCCACCACTTCGCTTTTGACTTGAAATAACGAAAGTTCAACTGAACCTGCATCAAGCGGAGCTACGCCGAATTAAACGAGAAAGCAGCCGCTTTTCACCTCGACCGTCCGATCAGGTGACCTGAATTTAACCCGATTATCAAACTGCAAGGTAATCAATAACACTCAATGACAAATGTCTTCGCACTAATAATATTTTTTAAATATGTATGTTTCTTGAGTAGGCACTCAATTTTATTACGTCTGTTTATGATGTTTCCTCATTATAATTCTTTAAAACAGTATTCTGCCTCATGTTAACAATCAATATTCATAATTTCCATAAAGCTTGACAATGATTATATTGCCCTTGGTGGTATTATTATTTCGATATAAAATCTATGATCTGAGATACACTATATATAACTTAATTATCAATATTAGTTGGATTCAATAGCATTATTATATGTTAATACATATTTATTGTTGATTAAAACAATATTTAATATCGATTTTGCTAAAAGTAATTATATATTCTTGTGAATTGTGAATCAAACCTCTATGCCTTTTCAATCATTGACATAAGTAATCGACAATGCCTTTTCTTTTTTTAAGTCATTTATTATATAATAACATTTTAATACTAATTGCTCATAATAATTAATCAGTTATGTCACTCATTGTTACCATTCTCTATTTAATATTTTAATAATTGATCAACTGACAAGATTTTATAATATTTTCAGAAAGAAGAATTTAATAAAAAATATTTATCCATATGCATTGTTTGAGGATTAAAATTTGGATTATTATTTTTTAGTCAATATTGATATTCAGTCTATTTGCAGTTATCATATAGCTCTGCTTTTTTTATTAAAAAATTGTTTTGATTTCACTTTTTGTTGTAAATTAATAAGAGCACGCATTACTCAATTGTGTATTTCTTATACGTGTATGTAAAAAGCGTTCACTTTCGTCACACAAAATGTATTGGAGTAATTCGTTCAATTAAAGCAACGTTTGACAGTTTTAATTTTGTAATATTTAAAAAATCTCAAACATCATATACGCCTTTTGAAAAGACTTTCATCTTTGAATATAATTTTGCTTGTCATGTTCGATCAATAGCCTCCTATAAGTTGTGAAGCAGACTATAATTACTACACACTATCAATGGCGGTTCAAGACGCATGCTCCGGGCTACTTTTAATTGCACCGTCATTCAAAATTATGTTCTAATGACAACATTCATTTCCTGCTTCTAATAAATGCATCATTGATCATTTTAACATAAAATGAATCATATAAAAATGCCAATGGATTAATTTATTAAATTATAATATTATCATATTTATTAACTAAAGAATTCGGTTCTAATAGTCATATACATATGTATAGCATTTTAAATTTTCATTAAACAAAAAATCATTAAAATTAAGTTATACCCTATTTGCGTTAACACAGTCAGTTCGAGAGCCATTTTATCATTACTGATAATTGAGAAAGGGATGACATCTTTGGATTTATGCCGCTACTATCAGCTCTAAAGCACAAGATATACTTATTTCGATAAATTTATAGAAATTAAAATCATCATCAAAATAAGCATATCGAACTTATATCCGTATCGTGTGCTTTACAGCTAATAGTAGGGGCATAGACCCAAACATGTCATCTCTTTCTCAATTATGAATAATGATTAAATGGATATCGTTTCCAACAGTTAGTGCACAAACATGTTGTCCTGTGATTGGTCAGTTACACTGAAGAGCAGTACCGTTATATGTAAGAACGCAGGGTTTTGGTTATTTGTTCATGAGATGTGGTTGTTAAGAGTATTATCTTATCACCCATTTCGCTATTGTTATAGTCATATATGCTTAATAATGATTTTCTAAAATTAATATATTTTATTAATTTAAAAAAATATGTTTCATTAATTGTAATTCAGCTCTGTTCTCAGTGATCACGCGAATTAAACGTGTATTTGTTTTTTTTTTGCACTGAGTAGTTAAATGCAAAATTAATAACAGGAAAAAAATCCTTTAAAAAAACATTGAAAAAACCCTAAAATTAATCCTTTATAATAAAATTGCATCAAAATTCATTAGATATGTTTTTACCATAAATTAATTTTATTTTTAATGTTCGGAATATATAAAATTTGGAATATTATAAATAAATCTTAATATAAAATAGTTAAATTGTTATAACAACCCATAATCGTCGCGTCAAAAATAGTATCGCAGGACTGGTAAAAAGAGTCATAACTAATGCATTAAAGTCCATTGAGTTCTTATTTTTGTAATAAACAGAGAGCAGTTATGCATATCCGTGCGAATGTTCAATAAAAAATGGTCAGTGCATAATATCTTCACCGAGCAGGCACCGCACACCCGAATTAAAAATTCTAAAAGATAATCATATTGCCAAATATATACAATTTTTAATATGCGATGTTTGGCAACAAATTAAACGATCAGAATTGTAATCTACTTTAGGTCAGAATAAAAATAAAATCTCGATAAGAATTTTATTGACAGCCTTGTCATAATTATATTATTCAGGGTCAAAATAAATATTTAAAAATAAGTTAGAATAAAAATAAACGACGATCAGAATTTAAAAAAATAGGACGATAGTGTGAATTTTAAAAGTAGTATAGCATTCATATATAAATGGGCAAAAAATACTTATTTCATAAATATATTATAAAATATCTCGCTCGCACCAAAACTATTGGACAGGTTAGGTGCGAGCGTTCGGCCGCGAACTAACGTTGGTCAGAACATTGAATACCTCATGAATCTATTTTATTTTATGTAGAATGCAAAGGTATTCAGAGCGACGAGCGAAGCGGGAATAACGACAGAACGACGTCGGAGAGCACGCTTGGCTTTTTGTGTTGAAATATGACAATGTTGCGAACCCATTCAAATAAGTCCCTAAAACACATTGGTAATGATTATGTATTATTATGTTCACCAACTGTCAAAATAAATCTAATTTTGAGGTTAAAATAAAAACTGACTATTCTTTATAAATATTGACCAATGATCTGTCCAAATAATTATTACCAGTTTAATTTAAATTCAAACCATTCAATAAAAATTTCGAGCAATTAATTTCAATTCAGACCATTTTATATTTATTTATTCTGACCCGAAAAATACAAGTCGGTAGGTATTAGACAAAATAAAGAGTCTAGTTCCGCTCCAATCTTTTGCAATGGTCAAAGGATCAAGTGTCAAATGGGACGTTGCACTTCCCTCATTCCTCGATGGTATATAAGCTAGAACACTGCCATAATCACTTTCATTACATCTTTCATCACAACAAAAACACTACGTTTTCAACTTAAGATAACGAAAAGTCAACCAAACTACCGATATATATCGGGGTCTGCTTAAACATAATTGATTAGCTAGAGTATTTTTTATTTTATTAGCGCTGAACAAACGATTGTCTATATGAGAAATATCCATTAACAATTGCTAGAACTACCTGAACAAAACTGAAAGGTCGGTGCACAATGCGATTGAATGCGTTACAGTCGATCCAAGATGTGCACGCTCATTAACACAGTATTGGTAAAAAATATAATATAATGACCATGTGAAATTACACCAGTTAAGCAATCACCTAAATCCTAATAGTTCAACCTGATATTTAAAACGACTTGGATATAATGCGGCGAAGTATTAAGATTGTACAAGATATATAGCGAATTAAAAAAAACTGTTAAAAAATAATTTTTAATTTTGTACTTACAAGTCAGAACGCTGTCGTACTTTTTCATTTTCTTAATGACTTTCGCCAGAATTTTTGTGGACACTTTCACTTCACTTGACCACAGAACTAACACTTGACCACAGAAAAAGCAGCCGCTTCTACTTTGAACGTCCACACCACTCCAACCGAACGCATCATAAGATTCCCTATCGAGCTCGATGGTTTACCGTTACATTCTAATTAGAATCCACTACTATTTGCCTCTCAGCCATACACCGTGGGGGTGTTACGCTGCGCTTCTAAAGAAATATTTACTATTTTATTTTTGTTATATAATAAATACAAATATTTTATTGCTTTTGGTAACAACAATAGTAGGAACACATTTAATAATGACTATAATAATTGAATTTATTTAAAACATCGTTGAAATTATGTGCAAAATTAAAAATATCAGATACACAAGTAGCAAAATTATGGAATGAAGTTAGTGGTATTGCAGGTTTATCAAATTTATTCATTTGACAATCCAGGAATGGGTCCGAACCCCTAGAAATAAAAGTGCGAGGGGTGTCGCATGCAACGAAGAAAGAGATGCTATTTCGTGTAACGGTACTTCGTCCAGACGACATGAGAATCTTATGAAGCCAACCGAACAGTCAACCAGATTTCCCGAATGTATGTCGATCGATATGACTATTGTAATTATTATTATTAAACAAATAATTGCACGTACCGTAGCCTCAATGTAGACCTTATCCCGATTTTGACTGCAGAAAAAAAAATAAACGCGAAAACAATTGAAATAAATATTTATGTTATATAGATTATTATTCAAATTTTAATGCCTGCATTTAAATAAACCTAAATAAATATTTAATAAAATAGATGAATATAAATTCTCACGCGTTAACAATTCAAATTTTAAAACGGTACATTCATATATATATATTTAGGATTAGATTTATACTTATTAAATTAAATTATATATTAAGAATAAAGCATAGTTTCAATACTAATATAAAGTGTTGAAAAATATATTAAAAAAAACACTTACGAATCCTAATAGGAAGTCGTTAAAAGGTGGTAGAAATTAATTACTTCTAATACACAGATTAAATCACGTATTCCAGACGACTACCGGGTGAAAGTATGTACAATAATCATAACTTGGTGAACGCTCTTACGTTTTTACCTTGGCACACTTAGCTTCAATTCACTACAAGTACACCCATTGTCAGAAGCTGCTAAATAAATAAATAATCGTGCACGGCAAGAAAGTAGAAGTAATCACTTCTTCTGTGGCGCTACACATCGATAAGATCTCTAATCGTTTCGATGACTTTCCCGTTAAACTAACGACGAGCCTTTTGTCCACAGAAAATGTCATTGAATACAAGAAAGAGACAAGAAGGCGTTTGATGATGTGTAATTGGTGAGATGTGAAGAAAATAATGACAAAAAACATTTTCTTGCACTTTACACTTATAATTTATAATTCTGTCAATAAGTTATAAGTCCTTGAGAATTACAAATTATATCTCAGATGATGCAGTTATTTCAGCAATGTTTAGTTTAGTTTCTGTAAAGGGTTTTTTTAATTATTCTCTTTGCATTATTAATTAAGATTTAAACCTGTGTTCTGCTAAAGAAAAATTGGGTACCGCACGAAATTTAGTAACAAAGCGAGTAGTGAAAGTTAAGACGCTACCCATATCTACATATATATATTTAAAAATAAATATTGACTACAAAAAGTGAGCTACAGTATTATGTATAAAAAAATCTTTAAAAGCAGCTAAAATAATTCTGATTTTGTCGAAGACGAACAGTTCAAAAATTGTATCTTTTGCAGGAAAAGATTAAACTAAATTTATTAAACACAGAACACTTAAAACCATTTTACAATCTGGTGATGATGATGATAAAACGTAATGTATTTAAAACGACAGGCAAAATTATAATTGAGGAATACAACGTCCAAATGAAAATAACGAAATTTTCACCAACAAAAAATGAGATAAAAACATTATTTTACACAAAAACAAATATTTATAAACATAACGTAAATCTTATTTCAATTATAAATTCATAAGAAATCAGAAGCACAATTGCCAAGCATCTTTCTTCAGTATCATCATATGTCAAAGAAACTAAGAATTTTATGATGTTGGGAATTGTATTGTAAAATAATATAACATGTATAAACGACGGACGAAGCGGGAATAACGTCAGAGCGGCGGCAGAGAGCATGCTTGACTTGTTGTGTTGCTGTTGATAATGACCATGTATTATTATGCTGATTATCTGTCGAAATAAAACTTACCTTGAGGTTAAAATTGTAAAGTGCAAATAATAAAAATACTAGCTATTATTTATAAATACTAACCAATGAACTGTAGTAAATACTAACTGAAAAAAAATATTCTGACATTTTGTCAAGATAATTCTTACCATATATTAAATATTTTGACCAGTCCAATTTAAATTATAAGCATTTAATATAAATTCTGACCATTTAATAATTATTTATTCTGACCTTTAACTATAAGTTCTGACCCATGTAATATGATTCTAACCACCACCGTACTAAAATTCTAACTCTAAGAGTTAATAATTAATTACGCAGCTACTGAATATTAGTTAAAAAATAAATATTTAATGTTTTTTTAATAGGTATACATACGCACCATCACGTTCAGTTAGCAAATCAATATGGACCTGAAACTATATTTTTAAAAGTAGGCTATGAGGCCACAACTGGTTTAGTGGAACCAAAGGTCTATTTTCATTAGCAACGTTGTCAAGAAGTCGCACCACAAATAAAAATCGCCTTTTGACTGATGTCGTCAATGAAAATTATAATACAATAAATCCCAATTTAACCACTCGATACTGGCATGGCGTTAATTTAACGCCAACGGCAATGCCACTGAGTTGAATAGTGGTAAAACCGCATTTTTCTATGAATTAAGATATATTCATTATTGACCAAGAATATCGATGAAACTTTGAATGAACTTAAGGTTTACTAGTTGTAGAAGTATGATTGATTGATTAAGAAATATTGAAGATGAATAAGTTAGAAAATAATATGTAACCAGAGTATTTTTATATGTATTTAATTAAAAAAATAAGATGTACATAAATTTAAAACTAGAATTAGAAACAATTTAAGGATAGTTGGGTATAGTAAAATGAGTACGGCCAGGGGAATAATTCACAAGAGTGTGATTTTGTATAATAATATTTCTAGGATAATCCGCAAAAAAGAATATGTAGCGGATTTCCTCAATGGAGTAAAGAAACTCATTCGTGCATTAAAAATAAATTATAATATTAAAGTATTTTTTATGTTTTGATTAAATTTGTTAAGTATATAAACAATTAGCTATATTAGCTTTATAAATCAAATAAATAATAATTAAAATCTTACATATTGTTTCATAGTTGTCTGTTATATTTTCGCCGAATACGACAATGAAATTGACATTTTCGTAAATTTTGATACACAAACTGTACAGAATTATTATTTTTGTAGAGCAATTGAACAATTTTAACGCATTGAGCGATGGTTAATCGATCCAGTTCGTAAATGTATTGTTGCAAACTAACATTTGCCATTTTGAACACGAGTGATTAAAACGAAACTTGGATTAACCTATATGATAGATAGATGTGTGTTTTTCAACTTATTAGATTCCTGTTCTAATTAGAGCATATTTACAACAGATGAACGTAATCCTAACATCGCACTTCAAAAAAGTTTTGTCCACGTCTTTCGGTTTTATGGTTTTCATCTCTCGCTTACAGTGGTAATAATATAAAAGTCTTAATTATCCTGTTATAAACTACTTTTAGAAACTTGAAAAATATTTTATACACACACATGAAAAAGTCGCGATGATTCTTCATTCTGACGCACTTCGATTCGTTTACTTGACTTTTGAAAATTCTCCCATAAACTCTTGTTGCATTTAAATAATTGGCAAACACTTCGCGAGATGACAAGTTGACTGACGCTTTACTGTGTTTACAATGACAAATTTACGAGGAAACGAAGTTCGCACTAATTCGCACCATTTTTTTACCTGTTGTTCCACGGCAAACATTTTCTTTTATATCTAGACAAACATTTGCTTAGAAAACAACTGATCGGTTCTAGTACATCGATCGAGCAATGTCATGTGGATCATTAGCATAACTAATTGTTATAGTTTAAACGGGTTTAAGCGACACGAAGCATTGCAGTGACGCGAATAAAATTATTTTTTTAAATAAAAAAATATTTATATTCAAAGATCATAGTACATAGACATGACTTTTGTACCATTTTTTGACACAAATAATGTAAAAGATTAATTTTATATGAAATAATAATTATTATGTAAATAATTTACAGCAAAAAAAATATTAGACGAAAAAAATGTCGTTACGGCCAAAAGTGTCAAACTTACGAGCGTCACGGATGTCAATAAAAGGAATTTGATTTAATATTTTAATGTATTTTTAATGTTATGCAAAGTTATACATTTGAGAATTAAGATACTATTTTGATAATTAGGCCATATTTGATTTGTTTTATGTCGCGGAATGTCATTTAAATTTGTAGGTTATGTGCGTGATGTAAACTCGACCAGAAACGACTGTCATCGATGCAATTATCCATAATTGCTCATTATGTATCAAGGGTATCTTTGTAAAAACGAAGTTCCTTGATATGTACATATGCATATAAATGAAACGAAGATATATTTTCAATAACCATTTTATTTTCTAATAAAAATTATATTTATTTTACAATACAAAATAAGCCACCATAATTTCCAAATAAATTAATGCACATTTGAGGCCCATTCGGTTTATAAAAGAAAGTTAAATGGAACGTATTAAAGTGATACAAGGTGTTGGTTAAACGCCGGCGACTTACGACTGAATCATTCTATGACAAGTAAAATGCAAGAAAGTCGCCGGACGCGTCCAGAAACATAAGATTCCTTTGCTCATTATATGCATATCCGTATATTTACACAGCAAAGGTGCGATTCTTATATGAGATTACATCCGATTGTGTCCTTATATTTTAATTTGCGGTAAATTAAAATAGTATACAAAGTAAAAACTAACGTTATCTTTATTTTAATATATACATAATATAAATTTAACAACACTCTTCAAGCACACAACTCAGCCACTCTCCGACATTTGGCAATTACTTATTTCGCACACACGCAATAATTTAAAAGCGGATCTCCGCCGACCGTTTTGGTATGTTTCAACTGTACTGCGTAAAATTAAAAGAATATCACAATATGGGCGCGAGGGTATCGCAAGGAGCTGCCTGAAACGGCGACGAATCACACCGGCGCTCCTACGTCTTGCTGGTAGCGCTGCGTGAGGGAGTGGGCCGCGTCGGTGAGTCCGGCGAGAGCTCGTCTCAAGCCGGCTAGGTGTCGTCTGAAGTTTTCGGCCGTGCACTCGGCTCCGGCCACTCCTCCTTCGCAATCGTCTCCGTCGACGCCGGAATCCTCCGATCCTTCCACGCCGACGTCGCTCTCGTTATCGCTGGGCAGAGAGGCGCTGGACGAAGTGGACGCGGTGGAAGCCGTAGATGGCCGACGGACGTGTCCTTTTTTCACCGTAGTGCTCCTCTCTTTCTCTTTCGGCTCTCCGCGGTCCTTGCCCCACAGAAGCTCGACCTTAGCCGCCTTCAAGATGTTATAGAGAGCGAACAGATCTTCGGACGCCAACGGGTTGTGTTGCTGTCTGCGTCCGGACTCGGTCGCCGTCTCCGCCACTTTCAAATCCATAAGCCGGCAAGGGACGAGCACCGTTTCGTCCATAGCGTTGACCGTCTTGACGAACTTCTCCATAGCGTTCAAGATGCTATCTTTGGAGAATTCTGTATCGTCGTGCCGGGCGATCTTGCGCAGACAATTCCTGCAAAACATCAAACGCACACATTAAAATCTACCCACATGTACAAAAATTGCTAACTCGACCTTCAAATTTATGAAATCTATGCACATGACACATATACGTCGAGTTGAGCAATTGAACGCGCGCGAAATGCAACTGTGCAACACTTTCTTCACAATTACTATATTTCATTTTTCGTACTTGGATGAATGAAAGAATAAAATCATCTACCTGCTATTTTCCATGTTTGCACTCAACGTATCACTGTATCCCACCATCTTGATATAAACTCTATCACTAACGTTGCGAAACGCGTGTTATATAGAAATATAAAAAACTGGGTGCGTCAGTGTCGTCTCGTGAGCGATACAGAGCGCGAACACAGAGCCCGACCGAATGGTGTGGAAACCTCCCCCGCCGCGCCTTATATATGCTCGATCCGGCCGGCGAGCGCCGTCGACAGTGCGCTGATACGCCGCTCTCGGAGCGCAGAGCTAATCTCTATTTTTTTTCACGCGCCACACTCGCAATAAAACTCGAGCTAAACGCGCCGATTCAAATTAAACGCCCCGACAAATTTATTTATATTTTTTACAATAGCAACACAGCTCTTATTGATATTTTGCATTTTAAAAAGTTCTCCTGGCGCGGCGCATCAGCGACTCGCCTCGCGGCGCTCGAAAGTCGTACCACAATCCGAGCTCGCGATTGGTCGCACGGATGACAGCCGGCTGCCACATTCGTTACGGGAGCGCGCCATTTTTTAAATTTGCACGAGATATACAAAAATGTAAATTGACTCGCGTCGTCCGTTATAATGGATTTTACTCGGCGTATCGACTGAGATGATCGATGTGAACACACCTTCATTCAAATTACAGGTATATTTTGGAAAATTTATACAAGTTTCAGCATTTCTAAAAACCTATTTTAATATTTTTAGTTATACAATGTACATATTTATTTATTTAGCTAACCCAATAGTCGAAAACAATAAATAGTTATTATTTCAATACACAAAAAATATATACAGCCTTGGTCATAATAATAAGGCACGGAGCGTTTTCTTGCTGGAATCGGATGGTAGCGTGGTCTGTGCTTGGAAATATTTTTCAGTAGGAGTCCATTATAGTGGATTCCAACATTGAAATATAAATATCACTATTCGTACTACTTCGCAAGTGTACAGTTTTCCTACCCCTGCTGCTGATATCCAACCCCAGACCATAACGCTTCCACCACAATATTTGACTTAGGGTACTACGCAATCAACAAAATATTCTTCTCTGACTCTTTTACGCACGTGTACTACATCAGGGGTCTCAAAGATTTAAAAAGTATGATTATTTTAAAAAATTATTGCTTTGAAAAAAATTGTATAAATGTTTTTTTATATTAACCAATTTTAGTTTAAAACAACATTAAAATTGGATTCATCAGACCTTACGACTTTCGCTCAATCTGTGATTTAGTGCCAACTTTAACATATTTATTTATTTCTAAAAGCCACGGTTTGGGACGTTTGTGTCAACCTCTGAGCCCCACATGGTCGAGCCTTCTCACCATCCGCGAAAAAATGAATGGTTCTATGGCGATTTTTAAGGGACTCGCAAACGTTCGATCTTCCTAGGCAGTTGTCTTTCGTTTTCTTCCAGTTCTTGGCTTTAATTTGTAAGAACCGCATTCGTTGAACCGTTGCAAAACATTTTGGACAGCGTGTCATGAACAATTACTGTGTTTTCTAATTTTCGATATATTCAGTCAATAATATGCAATAAAATTGTATTCGCTCTTTTAGCTTCACTTAATTCGCGTTTTTGGTAAATTTTTAAATGTTCATATAACATTAAAAATAAATTATGAAATAAAAAAATTACAACGACAAATAAAGGTCGAAATCTAGCAACTGAACATAATGGTCACTTAAGCAAGACTGCACAATTAGACCTGCAATCTCTTTTTAAAGCTCAAGTGAGCAATTAAAAATGACAAATTCCTTTGTATAGTTCTTAAAATTACGTTTAAAGCACTTGTAAAGAGTTACATAGCATTTTAAGGGGTGCCCCATTATTATGACCAAGGCTGTATAATTAAAATAATACGTAAAAAAAATATTATAATTCAATGCTATGTTACACCGGATCACTGAATTCGCTTATTGCGTCAAGCAGACTTCATTTTGCTTATTTTGTACGTTGAGCAAAGTAGATAGAAGCGCTCCGGTAGTGTTTTTCGTAACTAGACCGAATGTCATTTGTCTATTGAAAAATAAATCATGAGAATGCCAAAAATGTCTAGAATTAGAAATATGACGACGTACAGGTTAGGTGCTTCTAATGATTCGAAGCAGAGAGTTATTCATGGGGTGTTCACTGTTCCGACCAACGCTCGCTCGCACCTTATATAAAAGACTCACATGAAAAACTTGTTATAGTTATTAATTATTTTATTTCATTAAATTGCAATATATCTGCCAATCTCCCGGCATAAGTTACGCGACCAGAGTATAAGTACATGGTAACGGTAATACTATTCATACACTTCACAGAAGCTAAAAAATTGGACACTTCACTAAACGTGACGTTTCGCAACTGTCAAAAATGACATTTGGCTTAGTTCCAAATCTCATGCTTTCGGCAGATAATTTACCTAATTCATAAATGAAGCAACGGATTTGCACTTTCATTAATTGTGCAACTTTTTGCCCAACTCTTGCAAGAAGTGATTTTACCGATTCAGTGTAACAAATATTATATTTAAAAATAGCAAAAATAGACGAATACTTTTAAATATATCAGGGACGTCATTTGAGGAATGGGGGCAGGTGGGGGCATTTTGAATTTGGCCAGAAAAATGCATGCTATCTAATGAAATACTAGGAATTTTAATGAAATAGAAGTATTAAAAAAAACGACAATTGCTTGCCCAGTTTTTATCCCTTTCTGGTAAAAACTGAAATAACTAAATTTTCCCTCAAAGAAAATCTAAGGAAAGCAGTTTCAAATCCATCCCGAAAATATTTTGTAAAATATATCATTTCAGTGAAATCATATCAGAATACATTTTCACCGATAGATATATATTTTTACTAGTGAAAATATAATTTATCTGTCAGGTGCTAATAATAATAATATACATTTACAGACTTATCATTAATTATTTTGATGTAAAAAAAAATGTAATAAAAGAACGACTTTACGACTTTTTTTATATTTTTAGCGTTATACAAATAATTAATATTAAGATAATTAAGCGACATCTATTAGTACCTGGACAAAGTCAGTGCATAATAGCGTTGAAATAAGGCAAAGATAATATATTCCATAGAATTATATCAATGCTTATCTTACAGATTTTCGAATTATCATTACGTAAATACAGTTTACATATATATTTATTAGAAAATAACAAATAGTATGTTTCCGCCCTCAATCGTCGCATTGGCCAGATGATCAATTTATTTTAGACACTTTATTTGATTATTTTTATAAATAAAGCATCTGATTTGATGTATTATATATATGTAATATTATAATATATATGTTACTTCGGATTTGCGTGATTAAATATAAAAGGAAAATTAGTTGGAAAACAATTAGCGAATGTTTATATTATACTTTATGCTTATAGAATCATCTTATTAGATGCTGTTAGTATGCAAATAATATATATACAAATATTATTTATTATCATTAGAGTGTAATAGTGCTTTCGGTTCATATTTAAAGAGCTCTTATTCAATATATATAACACCATTATCGCAAATGAAAAATATAATCTTACTTTGCAAACAAGATAGCTTGACTTCTCTTTATTATTCGTATAGCAACGGGTGGTGCATTAATAAGTAGCCCGATAAAGACGCAATCGTAATATTCTAATCTAATAAAAATATGTTTTTTTGGAATCTGTTTTATAAATGTTACATTTAAAGAGATATTGATTATACCATGATAGTTAGTAATTTGCATCTGTTAGCGACGACAATGTCAATGTAGAAAAATAGTACTAGTACTATAAAATTTAAAATGATTATTCCGGTATTAATTACACGATTGTATGACGTAAACAAGTATCATTTTATAATACTTGTTTATTTTTACCCTGTAATTTTATTGCCGATGAATATTCAATATTCAACTTATTCAATTATCGAATAATATAAGAAAAAGAAAATCTACCAATCATCCAAATTGCTATCACTTTCCGATCTGAAGGGAATAATATAAAAATACAATAGATGTGATTAAGATTATGTTTGGCTTCTCAGATCGATTGATCGCTACAGATTGGACGGTTCATTAACAGTATAGATTATTTTTCTGACAATAATATTGTTTTGATGATATATAAATAATAAAAACATCATCGGATATCAGGTCATTCGGGCAATGCGTGATCAGATCTGATCTGAAGGCAATAAACCGAGTTTGCGGTCAGGGGTTAGGCATTGATCAGCAGATACTATATATTTTATGCAGAAACTTTTCATAAATATGGAAATATAATCTGATGGTTATCTGGCTTTTAATTATTTTCTGGTAGAAATTACAATAATAAATAAAAGTAAATATGATATAGTTTTATAAATATAAAATTGTGAAATAGTGCTTCTAATAATTTATTTCATACTGAGATTGATCAGAAAGTTGAATCATAATCAGAAAAATATAATGCATTTATTAAAAAAAAATTATAAGTAAAGTTACTGAAGTTTTCTTTAATATAATATTGCACAATACTCCTTAAATTTATTACAAAGACATATCAAAATGATAATAACGCCTAAAACAATTCTGTTAGTGCGTATGAAATCGCATCTTTTTGTTACTAAATTTCTTGTAATAAGTACAATTAATTAATGCAAATATTACTTTATAAAAGTGTAATTTCTTCAACACAAAATCGTTTAATAATACTTTGAAAAAATTTTAAACTGAATTTTTATATATTTTTTATTTACCACATTTTTCTATAAAAAAATAGTTAATTCAAAAGTACAGTTGTATAGTCTTCTTTTCAATGGAAGATAACAGCATATAAACATTGTTTTAAATATTTTAATTTAATATCTGAAAGGAAGAAATCTTGTATTTAATTTCTCGAGAAAGTCATTGCTAGTTTTCAAGATAGTGTTTGCGTAATAAAAACAATAAAAATATTAACAAGAATGCAATAATATATTAGTTGGACAATCAAATTATTTATAACCGGAAAATTCTGTTTCGTTTCGCTATAATATACTTGACACAAACATTTATTTTTAGGTTTGTGCGAGTTTCAATAATATGTTCAGAAAATATCTAAACAACAATGCTTTGTCTATCTGAAATCAGAAATCGGCAGAATACAGATAATTACATAATAGACACGCAAACTGTAAAAAAAACTACTAATAGCCTAGCATCGAATAAGCATTGTTTGAAAAGTTTTGGTGATTATTGCGCCAACGAAAATTGCGCACAACGAAAATTCTGATCATAGATGATCAATATAGACATATATGTATATATAAGAATACGTCTCAATACAAATATTTTACATTGTTATTATTCACTTACATTTCCTATAATTACACATATTACAATAAACAGCAATTAGAATTAAAAGTAAAATATATTTGGCAATCAAAAAATCACATATGTTCAGAATTTTCGTGTGCGCAATAATCTGGTAACTATGTTCCTAATCTATTTATTAAATAAAATTTTGTTTCTCTTTTCCTTTTTGTCCTCTTAATTTTGTTTTTCTTAAGCAAAATATATAAATTACAATCTTACTATTATATATAAAATTTGAGCAAATTTTTCGGTCAGCGTTTGAAAAATCTTTTGCAATTATCGGACGGTCGCCAAAAGTGGGAGCCTTAAAACAAGCTTTCACAAAGGGATGATTTTAGAGTTAAAGAAAGACTTAATTTGACTAGCCTGTGACACTAAACCATTTTTTTATCTTACATTGTTACCGAAGAAGCGTAAACCCAATCTATATCAACCAGATAAGTAAATACCAACATGAATTAACCCACTAATTACTAGCAACCAACGACAACCACAGTGCCTACTCTCAGACAAAAATCACTTGACGATTACAGCAGACATTCTCAGTCACAAATTATCATTATCACTTACATTTTCAATAAATTTAGCTGCAAAAGTCACACTACTCAAATATACAAATATGAGATATTTAATTTGTCTCAAATATTCAGTTCAAAAAACTCTTAGTGATTATAGGTGACTGCTCGGCTGAACCATATATGAATATTGAAATGGAAGCGGCTGATTTTCTATGAACTTTGTTAATGTCGATTTGGCAAAGCTTCATAGTGGCAAGCTTAGGGTCAAACCCTCGTGTATTTATAAGTCATAAATTGGGTTTTGATTAGATGTGATTTTCTATGGCAGCGTTCCGGCTTATATGTGATCGGGAAAATAAAATGAGATAAACGAAACTTCACTTATTTTATTAGGGGGAACTAAAATCTCTGTTTTTATCTTAAAAAAAACTGTTGTTAGACGCAGTGCATCCTGGGTTGCATCAATCTGGCAACAATACAATTATGTAGGTTGCATTATCTACTTAAAAAAACGGTCCTTTTTGTATTGTTTGTATCCGCTGATACAGGTTTTTGGTATATTACTCTTGTATGATAAATCGGAAGCAAAGTGGTAGTAAATAATTGGAAGAAGATCAACGATCCTTCTTTATTTATTGGGTGATTTGGGACAGTTAAATCATAGATAAGGCATCTCTCACTTGTAAATTTGCTGTACTTTTACCATTCGTTTTGAATGTATTCAAATCTATTGTTAGAATGTAATATTTATTGTTACATGTGTTACATAAAAATATTATTTTTACTAGGAGATTTATTTTTTAAATATTTTTAGTGCCATCAAAAATTACAATTACGAAGTTTTTGCATCAAGGTCTTTAAATAATTATTTGAGAATGTATTATTATGTTATTTATTACATAATCTTGTTAAGATTTTCCAATGGAGCTGCTTTAGTTATTTTTATTCAATGCTTTATTTATATTTATTACTATTGATACTGAATTTTCTAGACCGTGCTTTCTCGAAAAATGTAAATAAAAGTAGTACAATCTCGATATTATTTTACTATCGGTTCTTAGTACTATTCATTGAAAATTTTAATTCAACCTACGATTTTCTGACACTGTTGCCCTTTCCATTGTTTTCCATGTGTTGTTGTTCGATTCGGGTTAAATATGTAAAACGAATTACATATGTATGTAAATGTGTTTTCACCGAATAAAAAAGCATTAAATTCAAGAAGAAATTTTAGCTAATGAAAATTAATCTTTGTATTCTACTTATTTATCGGCAGCGTTTAAGAATAAAATCTAACACACGATCATTTGCAAAACAATAATCTTGGGTTCTTCCAATAACCGCAATAGCTCTTTGGTTTAAGGACGTATTACATAATTGCTTTACATAGGAAACGTTTAATGGACGCGTTCAATAACATATTATTATATGAATTACGTTTTTAATTATGCAGAATGTTGAAATGCACCAAGAAAATGCGCCTTAACCCAAGAGTCAATGTATTCGCGTTTTCTTTAACTTTTCAAATCTTGCGGTTTTAAAATGAAACGTATATTAAACAACATAGAAAGATATTTTAAAGTTCATCAAAATCAAAAAAAGGTTCAGTTATTTAATTCATGTTTATAACATATTTAAGTATAATTCTGAATAATAAAGTAAATAAAGTTTCCTTTAATAAAAAAAATACACTTTTTGTGTACGTAGAATGTTTTTAATTCTAATCGATTTGAGTGTACAATAACTTTATGAATAAATTATATTAAACTAAGATTAAATATTTAATACATACAATTTATATAGAAAAATAATTTTAATAATCTTAACAGCGGTTCAAAAATATTAAATATTTACTACAGAATCTTTATTGTACGACAATATTTATTAATTAACTTTCCTTAGTCTAAGGTTAAAGTACAATTTTTTAACTCTTTTTAAATAAATTTAAATATGTATATCCTTATTTAATATCAAGCAAAAAATGTTTACGTAAAACTCGTGACTTTTTTATAAAATTAAAAAAATGTTGCTATTTATTTAATTAACACTATATATGTATGTATTATGTATAATGAAAAAACTGTATACATACAATTCGTTAAATTGTTTGTCAAAAATTCAAAGTATTGTGAAAAAACATTTACAAAAACGTATAAAAGATAAGTAATTCTATATTTATAAACTTAAGAATTTAGTTAATATTAATATATTTTTTATTGATTTTCGTCAATAAATGATTTTGTGCAATTTTAGTAATTTATGGCTTGAAAGTATTTTTAATTTATACTTTTAATATACAAAATAATTAATAATATTTTTTAATAGAATAATTTGTGTCAGAATTAATTGTTAAATGAGTAACAGATTTATGTCTTTAGAAGTTTTTTTTCGGTTATGAATATACATACATTATGTCCTTTAATAGTTTAGAAAAAAAAATTTAACATAAAAAGTCGCTGAGCAAATAATAAACTCAGAATTTAGAGTATAACAAAATTATTAAAGATACACGATTTATAATCTACAGTTACATCCTTAATCCTTTGAGTAGCTAGTTAATTTATAAACATTTGTTAATTTGTCAGTATACACCTGGGAATGAATTATTTTGCGTATTATTTCTGTTGTTAATTATTTAATTTGCATTTACAGAAAATATTAATAAAAAAAATCAGTGATTCTAATAGTTTTATTTCTATGTTTAATTTAATTACTTTTTTGTATTTGTATGTTTTAATAATTTATTTTAACACTCTTAAATTATTACATTTTGTTATTTTACATATTTATTATATATTATTCAATACAGAGGCTTTCAATATTTTTTATAAATTTTTTTTTTGTTTTGTTAATTTATTAATATTATTTTGTATATATATCATTTACAAAAAAGTAAAATTATAATGTTTCATTTTTTCAGTTATATATGTAAATGGGGTACCTCAAAATATTGAAAAATCAACCGCCGTACATGTACGTCGATACTCCTCAAAGGGTTAAACATGAAAAAGTGTCTTTCATTCGTGAATTAATTGAATATTCAATAAAACGTTAGTTTTATTAAAATAACTAAATGATTTAAAAGTTAGAACACTCTTATACCTCATTAGTTTCTTTAGAATCTCTGCCTGAATTACGCCACATAACTACATTCCGCTGATTTGGAATGGCAAGAGTTCAGATAACTATTAAAAAATCTTAACTCAACGTTCTAATATTTTTCATAAATATATGATTAATATAGTTTTGATCATAAGAAAATCAGAATCAATCATATTTTATAATTATTTAAATACCTTAATGCAAAAAACATGGTAACTTACATCTTTAAAGGTTTGATTATGTAAAAGGCAAATACTGTATAGAAAAACGTATTTGTATTTTTAATATTTCTATTTCACCAAGATTCATAGTATTTCATTAAATGTTATTTTCTGTTTAGAATCCACGTCAAAAGCAATAAAACCGCGCCGTCGCAGTGGACACGCTCGGTTATTTAGCGTTCACATTAAGATTTTTTATTTTAATTTTACGACTAATGATAATGAAGCATATCAAAACCGAATTTTGATCAATAGGAGAGCGCAAAAAACAATTATCCCTTCTCAGAAGTCAAAAATTCACGTCAAAAGCAATAAAATCGTGGCGGCGCCACCGCAGTGGGAACGCTCGTTGCCGAGCGTTCCCACTGCGACGGCGCCGCCACGATTTTATTGCTTTTGACGTGAATTTTTGACTTCTGAGAAGGGATAATTGTTTTTTGCGCTCTCCTATTGATCAAAATTCGGTTTGAATATACTTTGACCAACACTCTTATATTAAAAGTCTGTAGTAACCTAACGGTAATGTATACTTGTGTTATATCGCTCTTCATTAATATCAGTTTCTTGATAAATTCGAGGAAAATTAGTCTTGTACAATTTATTTCAACGTTGAAAATGGGTAGCCCCGACAACTTGCAAGGATAAAAGTTCTAATAGAACACACATGTAACTTAATGTTTGTCATTAAAAAACTGTAATCATTTATCTGCATACATTATTTTTTTTATAAAGATAAAATTAGTTATTAGTTTGTCATTAATTATATTAATTAAATATATGATAAATATTAAATTATTTTGTTGTTTGCATTATTTGTAATTATTCTCATGATAAATTTATTATATTTTAATTACTATGTGGTATAATTCACTACAATTATTTAAATTACCGCAATTACGTGCTTTTCTTAAAAGTCAAAGTATGATTGATATTACTATCATTTTTACATTACGAATATTTAAACTGTTTCCAAAAATATGTAGAAAACGTTTGTGGTTGATCGTAAAATATAATTCAACCACGCACAGCTTATCAAACAGATAAAAAAAATCTTATCGTTTTGTATCACATCATAAAATAAATATTTTGGTAAAAAACGCAGCTAATGGACTATATAAAATTGTATTTGCTTTTCGTCTCTTGATAATTTAAGTATATGTGCTATCATTAAGCATTTGATATTTTAAAATATTTAATTAAAACCTATGCATATAAATGTATTTTGGATAAAGTCCATCTTTGCTACTTGACAGTTTTTCTTAGAATTATGTCTGTATTGTTTACTTTAATTATGGTTTGAAAAAATGACATGAAACTTTGGTAAATATAATATATATAATTAGTCAAAAAACATTTATATTTAACTTTTACGTCAGGATGATAAGAGTTTATTTTTTGCTATAATATATTGCCTGTGCATAGTTCACATGATATTGATTGTATATTCAATAGTTTTATAATATATTAAATTCATAACTTAATATTATATTTAATTTGTATAAATATTTTATATATTAATTCCTCATAATAAAAAACATTTTTTCGAAATTACTATATGTAAATATTATTATTATTATTGAAATTTTTAACTCTTTGACATCAATTAATTTTAATATATAAATAATATTTAAATTTTTTCTGGTTTCAAGGTCTTTGCTTATTTATTTTTGTATTAGCTGGTGGAGAAATGATGTCTTCTGGATGATCCGCTGAGGTCTCGCACCCCTCGTCTCGAATCGTTTGATCGTCTATCGATATGACAAAGTGTCAGATTCAAGTCGTCTCTGACGAATCAGAGATGCATAAATTGGTTGTCCAATTGCATCGCTTGCATATTCTACTAATTATATTGTAAGGGTAGATTGCAATAGTGGTTTTTACACTGGATAGACGCATTGTCGATTGCATTATTATGCACAAAAGAGTTGTTTTTATGGTGCTTAACAAACACGCTGACAAGGAGCTGAAGTCTCTGATAATTATGGTATCTGTTAGCACAATTGTTACAATAGTAATTTGTTATCTTATTCCTATTATGCCTATTGACAAAAGGCATGGCTTTTACCTTTAAAATTGTCGTTTGAATGACCTTAGCGTTAACTGGTTGCGTGGTTAATAGCTATTTATTACTTTATTATGCCTTTTTAAATAATTTTAATTGTAATTTAAAAGTAAATTACAATAAATTAATCCCTATATAATTTAAAATATTTTATAATAAGTCATGTAATGATTTTTTTATGCAAAAATTGTAAAAGGTAATTTAACTTTATTCATATATATAATAGTTTTTAATGATTTGATTTTTTTTATTAACGAGATATAAAATTTAAATTATCGTGTATCAAAATCTGTGGTTCAAACTGTGTAAATGATCCTGGCTCCGCAATTTTCAAGGGGTATGCACAGTCCTATTACATTTTTTTTTATTATTATAAATAATAACATGTAAAAAAACAAAAAAGGTTAGATTCAGGCTGCCTTAATCAAAGCTTATACAAGGTTTTCAACAAAATCCAAAATAAAAATTAGTACATTGTCAAATGAATTATCTAACAAAAAATTTGCACACACCAGAATTTTTGCAATAATTTATTATATTGATATATTGTTGGGACCACTCGTGATCGTTGCAACAAAATTGGTTGCAAGAACTACCGAAAAATATATTTTAAAATATTGTCAGAATCGGCATTATTCAAAAAAACTAGAGCCTATATCCTTTATATGGATTAAAAGCACTTGTAAAAAACAAAGTATGTTTTAAATAAAACATAGAACTTTAGCAAACACACTTTTGATGAAAATCACCATATAAATTTTGATACAACCAAAACTTTATGCAAAATTTAAAAAAACAATTGTAAAAAATAATAAAATTGAAAGAAAAATATGTAGTATTAAATAAAAAAGACGACACAAAACCGTGACGCGTCATTTGTATCTGTGTTAGAGGGTTTGTGTAATTGTGTGGCAATTGGATCCGTGACAATTTTATGTGATTTTTTCGCAAAAATTCCAAAACCGGAAGCTAAGACTTTGATATTATGCTACTATCATATCGTTTGTTCATAGCGATATTTTTGTGAATCTATATTTCAAACGCTTTTTAATGTTAGCTAAGGTCTTTTTTCTACTAAAATCAATTTTGTGGTCTTCTATTAAACTGTGTTCGGCCAGAGTAGAATTACTATTGAATTTTTTGGCAGCATTTTGTGTTTATTCTCTCGGTGTGCGATGCGATTAGATTGTGCACTGTAATTTTTTTTAAATAAATAAAATTGTCACCAACCCAATTGCAACACAATTTAAACTTACTTTTCTATATTTCGGCTGTGATGCTCCAGCCATAGTCACGAATTTTCCGTAACTTTCATGACAATGGCTGGAACATCACAACCGAAATATATATATAATATAATATAATATATATATATATATATATATATATATATATATATATATATATATATATATATATATATATATATATATATAATATAATAGCATATAATAGCATATATATATATATATATATATATATATATATATATATATATATATATATATATATATATATATATATATATATATATATATATATATATATATATAAATATATATATATACTATAATTATGTAATTAAACACTTCTGGAAATTGCTCAAGGGCATCGTAGACAATCCTTCAGTGCTCGAGCAGCTTCAAATGTGGGCTCCTGAAGGTGGATATAGTTCTCGGTCGCGTCCACTATTCTTGCCTGTTAAGTGTAGAATTGGAGCACTTGCCAACTCTTCTCTGGCCAAGGCTATTTATCTGCTCAATTCTGTCCATAGTAATATTGACATTTTCTCTTGCACTTATGGAGTTTTGGTTCAGTTCGTATGGGACAATGCACACCTGTTGAGGTGATTTGTGTCTGTTGTTTTGTCTTGTTTATATTTGTATGTATTATGATGTATTAGTACTTTTGACTATCGTGACGCATTAGGTTTGCCTGTCAGGTCACGATGCTTATAATTTTAATAAATAAATAAATAAATAAATATATATATACGCGATATTATATTTAAAAAAAATATTTACGTGTTCTTTTCGCGTTCATCTTGTTTTTTTGAATGAGGTCTCTCTATATTTCGCCGGAGATTGTCCCAGCATCCTCAGGAGTTTTCACAGTACACTTTTTTTACATCCAATATATGCTCCTATCCTATCCGCTATATCCGTATGCTCCTGTCCGTGGAGCAGTGATGGTAATAATATTCAAACTAATGTGTTTTTAACATTAAAACCAATAAAAACAGTGCGAATAAAAAATCCTTCCCTGCGCGATGTAAAAAAAAGTGTATTCTAAATAAATGTGAAAACTCCTGAAGATGCTGGGACAATCTCCGGCGAAATATAAAGAGACTCATTAAAAAAAAACAAGATGACCGCGAAAAATCACGTAAATTTCACTGACTGAGTGGAATCAGTATTTTATCTTAGTCTCAGGCATGAAGGATAGAGAAAAAGTCGTTTTGTTTTAAATTAATTTTATCTATGCAATGCGAAATTTATGGTTTTACAATTACATCGAACTGTTATTTGAATTTAAAAACGTAAAAGATGATATATTTAGCTACATTACAAAAATATTTTATTATGATTAATCAATTTTCCTAATTTAGCTGCGTAGCGCAAATTTTCAATTAAAAAGGACAAATGGTTTCCGAATATTTAAAAATAATAATTACTAGTTTCCGAAAAGTGGTTGAATCTGGTTAGTCATTATTGATTTTCATTCGTATTAATATTGGACTATAGTAATATTTTTAATAAAGAAAAAAATATGAAGACATGTGAACAGTGGCGTAGCTATGGGTGTGTGGGGGGAGCCGCCCCGGGCGGCACTTACTTGGGGGCGGCATATTCGCGATGGGATCGTCTAGTGTGGTTCTTAACCTCGAATGCACTATTATAAATATACTAAATTCACGAATAGCAAGAACTTAACAATAACTTTTATATTCCTAATATTACTTAAATTACAGAGCTTTTTCATTTTTATACAAATATAAATATTTTATAAACTGTATAGTAAATTAATTGTAAAATTAATTAATTGTGAATTCTTTTAATTTATTATTTCACAGATCAATGTAGAAATCCATAATTATTATTATTATAAAAATGATACATATGTATTTGTAATTTCTAGTTTCGTTTCTTTAAGTAGAAATTACAATATTATATATTTTTATAATAATACATAATTTTCTATAATTAATCAATTTTTGTCGTGTTTTAATAATTATAATGACAATGGATTATTCTTGTTTAAATAATAATATGTTAAGTGTATGTAGCGTAATTGGGATGTGAG
Organism: Plectrocnemia conspersa; assembly: GCF_051122295.1. Lineage (NCBI taxonomy): Eukaryota > Metazoa > Arthropoda > Insecta > Trichoptera > Polycentropodidae > Plectrocnemia > Plectrocnemia conspersa. The sequence continues at coordinate 27,274,267 of NW_028277176.1, read as the reverse complement.
GCAAAAGGGGCAGCCTATTCCAGAAAGTTTTTTTTTTATTAATAATTATTAATTTAGTTACATATTTTTAGGAAGCTCAGATTTTGTTTTATTAAATGTATAGAGGTGGGGGGCAATTTTAAGGAACGCCCCGGGCGGCTACGCCACTGCATGTGTATATAATATATTTAATAAAAATATTATAAAATGAACGAAGCACTTATATTTTGAAAAGATAGCAAAAATTAAAAATAATGAGTTGTGAGTTACACAAAAAAAGGAAGGATTCAGATTATGAGCGTGTAACGCGAAAAATCGCCAATAGGCCTTGATTCGTAGCGAATGATAGAGTGAACCGGCATCTAGTTAATATATATTTCAGTGTAACATACTGTATGTTATTAACATACATATATACGATAAAATATTATTTTTATTGACAAAAATGAAAGAAAAAAATTCAAAGACATAAAACCAATAAATAATATTTGATAAAAAATTTTCGTTACGCGGCAGACTCATCAGATAATTTTTGTAATTATCGTTACGCGGTTATAATGTTTATAATATTTGAAAAAAGCGCGGAAAAAAAATTCATGCCTATTGATTTTTATTGTTTTGTTTATAAAGTTGGTGATCTTTGATTGTGGGTCCAAAGCTTTAAGCTGTATTCTGTTACTGACTCAGACAGTATTTAAAAAATATTTTGTAGTTAATTTATTATTATTTTTTACATTTAGTTATTTATTTACAAAAGTAAATTAATGCTTAAATTACGAATATAAAAAATTGCATTACAATGTTTACTATAGAAAAACATATTAAAAGAAAAACTTTGCACTGAGCTCCATTTTTTTTGTTATACAAATTATTTTTCCTTTCATAATCTGCTTGCCAAATTGAGTTAATTAAAATTGTATATAATTTAAAAAAGGAAACTGAAATCAAACTGAACTTAACACGGGGGTCAACTCTTGCATCACCCCCATTGTCGAGTTGTCATCTCAAGTATTCAAAGACGAAATGCCAAGATCATTCACAGATCATGCACGAACCATGTTAAATATTATTTGTTTATTTCCATCTTTGCACGATCAACCTTCGGGTTATCTCTGAAACGAAACCGTTCGCAAAAATTTCATCATAAAATTTCTCGTGCACACGAGGCATGTATCTACCGTCGGTAATCTAATGAGTGATGACAGGTCATGGACTGTGGATTATCTGGCAGTGTTTGTATACATAATTATGTTTACATACAAAGTGTTATTATGATGATAAACGTGATTTTTTTAAACATATTATAGAAACAATGTTATTAAATTCACAAGAGTGAATATTTTATATACAGTGCAGATATTAACATATATAAAATAATTATAGTTCAATATAGTTAAAAACTTGGATATTACACTGAAAAATCTTAAATGCCGTTCCTGAGTCGGTCATAAATAATATTAGCTTAGCTTAGTTTGGATCAAGTCTATTTATTTCTAAATTAACTATTAAATAAGCTTTTGTTCGTAAAAGTCGAACTTCTGCTACTGCTACTTTGGAGTCAACCAATAGCGTTTACTTTTTGTGTTTGAATATTTTTCCTACCTGCTTCATACAATGCATGAATTGCGCTTTTGGAATGGCACATATGTTTTTAGAAATGCGATTGGGGTTCTTCTCCTGCAAGAACAACCCAAAACTGCGTCGCTTATTAATTTATTGTAACACGACAGGCGTTGGCCCAATATGATACTGTTGTAACGTATTGGGCCAACGCCAACGCCTTGATTCCACTAAAAAACAGTTAAATTAATTTTATTAACGGAAACCATCTGAAACCGTTGCGACAGAATTAATTTAAATAAGAAAAGTTGTATTATTTTATTTGTTGGAAATATACAAACTTATTTTAAACTGTATATATTAACAGTCAAAGCATTTGCAAAAAAATGCTAGTTTTCAAGGTTTTTTGAGTCTAACTAGAAATTTATTAGACAATAGCAAAGAATCTGTTTCTGCCCCAAATTATCAAAGGCCATGCTGAATCACTTAACCAAGAGCAGATTTTATTCAAACACTGTATCCAGAACCACCACTTCGCTTTCGACTTGGAATAAAGTTTGTGGAGCTTGCGTTAAGAAAGAACTACTTTGAATTAACTGAGACGTTTTCCTTCGACCGTTATGCAGTCACCTGAATTTAAAGAGTTCAATCCGATCTTTGAGACGACTTGGTGACTATGTGGCGCAGTTATAATCTACATATATATACAAGACTTTGTATTTATATTAGTAAATGCTTAAGACAGTGGACTAATAATCCAGAGGCCATGAGTTTGAGTTCTGCAAAGCGACATTTATTGATTTTAAATTATAATATATTACATTTCATAATTAATAATTATTTATATAGATGCCACTGATTTCAGGACTTTCATGTGTTTCAATTCATACTTATAAGTAGTGTTTTTTTCTGATTAGGTAAGTCATCTAAGTCTAAGAAGTTCTGATTACGAAAGCCCCATAGAACCCAATTTAAAAATTGGATTTTTTGCGCTGTAACAAATGAGAAAATAGAGAATAAAGGTAAGCAATACTTCTTAGATTTCGTTGACTTATGGAAATTTTAATCGGCAAGTCACCATTTTTTATCTGGGTATGAGAAGCAGTTTGGTATTACAAATGGTCGCTACATTTTTAATATTTTTGTAGAACTCGAGAATGTTCTTGATGGTTCAGTGATTATTGCGCAAACGAAAATTACGCACAGAAAATATTCTGAGCATAGATGTTCAATATACACATATTTGTATATTGAAAAATACGTTAATATATATAAAAAAAAATAATATCTGTATCTAAAAATATTTTACAATTACATTAGTAATTTACATTTGAATGATACATTTACATTTCCTATAATTACACAAATTTTTACAAAAAAAAATAGAGAAAAATATAGAGCAGTTAGAATTAAAAGTAAAATATATGTAACAATCAATCACATATGTTCGGAATTTTCATGTATACAATTTTCCGGTCACCGTTTTTGATATGCTTATGTTTCATAACGATTAGTATTTTTTCTAATGAACATACTATAATTAGAATAGTACTGGTTTAGTTTATTACAATTTCATTTATTGAATACAACAATAATTTTGAGCAGTTTGTGGATATTTTGTATTGGATTATTACGTTTTAAGCTTTATTATGAATTATAAATAAAATATATGTTTCATGAGTAATAAAATAATCAGAAAAATAACTTTATTGTAATACTTTTTTTAATGTTATTAGGCAATTTTTATAATACAGTAAATTAATGCTTTTTAAGCATTTGCTACTTAATACTGATTTAAACCATAATTACTCAATACATTGTCATACAAAATATAATGTTTAATGTTTTGAATAAAATGCTATTTTACGGTTAATTTGTAATGCTAAATAGCTGCCATTATGAATTCGATTAGACTATAATCATTCAATAATATAAATAAAAAACATATAATAACGTGTAAAATGATTACTTTTATTATTATTTAATATAATCTCAGCATCGATTTGATGTGTTTTGTATAAAAAATGATAGTGGATGTTCCGCAATATTGTATTAAATAAAAATAGCAATATCATGATTGTGCAGATAGAATATTATGATTGACAAAATTGTTTTACATCGAATCATCGTTGTTATGATAATGTTTTTAGAATAATGCATTTGACAATCAATTGTTTTCAATGTGTCTTTTTTAACATTATTATTCTCTTACGTGTCTTTTTCAGTTGAGTTCCTTATTGTATTCAATTTTCGTTTACGTAGTCAAAACAAATGACGTTTTCACTGTAAGTCTTATTTTTTTTATCGATTTATCTTGAATTTATTATGCAATATGATTTCGCAATAGCAATTTCTCTTCGAATAAATCGTTAAAAGTGGGACGCCTAATAAGTATAACGGAAATACGTAGCATTTATGTTTTGAGAAGCTCTTGATGCAATCTTTTAATAGTTACAATTAGGCCTTTTCTGAAGTGCTACTTAATATGTGTCATGGCCAGATTATCCTCTTTTCTTTGATATTAAGGAGTAAACATTTCTCCAAATAAAAAAAGAAGCACTAGTCCCTTAACAATAATGAGATGTAGCTTATGTTTTATCCTTAAAATATGACAATCTTAGATCTCTTTTATAGTCCAAGACCCTGAGCTATTGGAATATTGATTGTTTGCTTTATAGCAATTCGGATAAGCGAAATTATGTTGTTATTATATAATGACATTGAAATTCTCGAGAAGCACATGTTTCAGTCTCGTGTAGCTTATCAGCTCTAGACAGACATAACAATTACCTATTTTGTGAATGACAATTTAACAATAATGTTACGTCTGGATACCAATCGTAAAAGTTCATCGCCATAATGCACTGTCTAGGTACGGTTCGAATAATGCATAAATATTATATAGGTTATTATTTATTTATGTACATAAGTATGTTTTTAACGATAATAAAATCACATGCCTAATGCATGGACGTTAGATGATAGGAAGATTTGCAATTTATAATTAATATATCGATGAACTGTGTTTTTGTATCTTTTTTTTGTATACTACGAGATTGATTTGGTTTTAACTAGTAAGGACAAGTGTGGAATATACATACAGTTAATTTGAATAAGTGACATGAAGTTCATAATTATGATAATTTTATTTTACAATTAATTATAATCCTTAACTATTGCTTATATAAAATAATTAGAGATAATCAATTCGATCTGACAAGGAAACTGTGATCAATACAAATGTGTTATGATAAATTTGTTTAGGATATGCATTTAGTGATGTATTGAAATGAATACATTAATAATCACATTTTTTAATAAATAAAGTTAATGCAATCTATTATTCATAAATATTTTCATATTGAATCAGGAATTTAATAGATAATTATTATATTTAAGCCAATATCATTGATTCATTGACAAGAATATAAAATATTTTAATATTTAATTTTACTAGTGACATCTCTTAATATAAAAGTAATTATTTGTAAAATTATCCTACTGGAAATGTCTGAGTCTCGGCTAATATATTTTATTTTTTCAGTAATTTATAATATTATTTTGTAATGTTTTTTATTGCAGTAATTTTTTTATAAAACAAATTAAATCCATTACATGTTCAAATATGGTTTGAAGCCGGTCTAAATTTTTCATTAGTTTTGTATTATAATTTTTACCAATAGATGTCTATCTAAATATATATATATATTTACTTAAATTTTAATAATTTATTTGTTAGTGTTATTGAAAACTTAACTGTATAAATATTTATGAAACGTAATATTTTATATTTATTTATTTTGCTAACATTGTAAAATTATTTTGCAAATAATAATAATTGTGTTGATTTTCATAAATACAGACTTAAAAAATAAAACGCCGGACAAACGACATTAGCCGATGAAATATGATCAAATTAGCGAAGGTTTTTACTTTATTTGCAACTGGAGGACCGGAATAACAGGAAATATAAAAGTCGGATTTAAACAGATTTGTTTTAAATATGAAGAAGCTTAGCGTCTGAAGGGATGAGATTTTCAGTTGAGACAAAATAATAATTCCTAACGTTTGCACTTCTCTAATAAATATGCTTAGCAATAAATTAAATGGCCATTATATCTAAAAAATTCACACTGCTCGGTCAAATTTGAACACCTTAAGGTGTTCACATTTATATTTTTCCAGTGAAAATCGACAGTTGAACAAAAGTGCTTTGCTAAACAATGACACTTAAGAAATATTTATTTTAAAACAACCAAAAATTCAAGGAGAGATTAAAATATATAAATGTAAAAAAATACCTTTATTAATACACGCATAGAAAACAAATAGCATTGCAAACGTATTTTTTTGTTGACATTCTATTATTTATTATTATTTTTCATGTTTTCGAGCCCTCAGGAAAACATTTTTATCATTCATAAACCGATTTTTGGACAGAATATCTTCGCCAAAAGCCTTAGGCCGGTTTCACACGTGCCGGGTACATTTGCCCGGCACCGGGCCGGCGCCGTCTACAACCTTTCACACGTAGCCGGTTTCTGGCCGGTTTCTTCCCGGTTTCTTCCCAAACCGACCTATACCCCGTCAACTGGTGCCAGTAATTTAGGATTAACGGCTTCACATAAGTCCTTCCACACATTTCGCGTTATTTTTTTATTTTTGTATGTATTCTACTAAGATAATTAAAAGAGATTACATTAATATAATTAAAATTTCGAGGTCTATTTCTTCCGCTATTGCCTAAACACGAGGAATATATATTATATTTTATTACAAGATACCACAATCACTGTCAACGGCCCGGTTCATGTTTGAGTTTTACCCCCACCACACTCAATTCGGTACCCGGCGCCGGACAGTTTAGTGAGCGCGGCCGGCGACAACCCGGCCGCCAGCGTCGAGCCGGCGCCGGGTAGATTTGTCCGGCACGTCTGAAATGATAGGTACTAGCCCATACAACACCATCCCCACTACACGGCGCCGGCCCGGTGCCGGGCAAATGCACCCGGCACGTGTGAAACCGGCCTTATTTAATATTTGCATTTTCTACTGCATATAATTTAAATTCTATCGCAAATTGTTTCGTTATTTTTAAAAATAAAGAATTCACCAACCTATTGGTACATGTAGAATTGATTTGTGGTAATACTTATTTTATTGGTATAATAATATTTTTTTGTTCTAGTAATTTATTTATTTAATGTAAGTTTGCCGTTGCAATGTGACAAGTATTAACCCAATGCTTTACAGCAGAGCACTGTTGCTGTAACCCAATGCGTTACAGCAACACAATCAACAACCAGACTGAAAGCAAAGTTATATATTTTATCGGTTATAAGCTACGCACGACCTAAATTGTATTTTCATTATTCATTATGATTTTTATCCGTGAGAATATGATAATCTAGGAAATCGATTGGAATTATAAATATATAATAATCACTTATTTCAATATTTAAAAATAGTAGGGTTCATATGAGATTCGAGCACAAGTCTTTCATGTATTAGTCACATACTTATACCGCTAGTCAATCGTACTGTTATAATTTTCATTTCCACAGAAAATAAGAGACACAAATATATTTTTAAATATTTATCAAATGTTAAATCTTAACCAACCGCTACATTTAATTAGAAAGATTACACGAACTACCGGTACTTTTTTGAAAATATACACAAATTTTAATTGTTTGGATTAAACTTATATATCTTTTGCTCCAGCGCACAAAAAAATTAAAAATTTTGGGTTATTGTTTCAAATATATCATGGTATAGAATTCCGCTTTTATTCAATGGTTCTCAACTTTTTTGTATTATTAAATTCTAAAACCTATTTTAATATTTAATTTTAATTAGATGTATATTATTGTAATTAAATGTTTACGATTATTGAAAAACAATGAGAAATATTCAATGGCGATTCTCAAACTTTTTTTATTTTATTAAATTCTAAAAGTCATTTGAAAAGCGATTTTGATTAAAGTTGCAAAGTCGGTTGATTAGCAATTCATTTTATTATTTGACTAAAACTTGTGTATATGATTATATATTAAATATAAGATTATTTTTAAAATGTCACTCACCAGAAACAAGCGCCTCATATTTTTGTACATGGTAGACAAATACACATGTGATATTGGAGCTCATATTATGTGTATAAACACAAAGTTTAGCTATAAACACTATTATAAACACTAATTTTAATTATACACTGATTAATTCTAACACATACACTAAATTATATAGTTATGTACACTAAAATTTATTATAAACACTCATTTTAATTATACACTGCTTAATTTTAACACATCTGAAATTTATTTATATTTAGCTTTTTTTTTAATTATGTCAAAATGTTTTTAAATATTGAGAGCCACTTTATAACACACAACCACTTAAAATGTACGAATGAAAATTATGTAAAATATTGAACAAATTAATATATTAATTATTTAAAATATAGGAATGAATGAATTATTTTAAAATTATAAATGAAAACTCTAGAATAATAACACAAAATTAAGCACTATTTTAGTTTAAAATCTATGGAAATGGTTAAATATTAATTATAGTCACTTTATAATGTACAATAATTAAAAACATTTAAAGTAATATTATTATAAAAAATATGAACGAAAACACTTATTCGAGAAAAATATAACGAAACAATTTAGACGACAGTTAACGACAATGGTCGAAAAACTACTGTTTTTTTTTAAATATTTCTAAACGCATCCAGACGAGTTCAAGGGTATGCTTCATGGATAATAAACCATAAGGAATAAAAATACAAAATGTCATGCACCTCAGATTACAAAAAAAAAAATTTTTATCAAAGGTTGACAATTTCACAATTTCACAACGAGAAATTCGCCGCGGTCGCATAGCTACTGGTATTTTTTTTAAATATTTCTAGATGCATCCAGATAATTCAAGGTTATGCTTCATTAAAAATAACAAATGTCATTCACCTCTTTGTCTATTTTTAAAATATTTATCTCTAATTCGAATTATTTTAATGCAAGTTGTTTGTTTATTTTTAAATATGTATCTCTCGTTCGATTTATTTTAATGCGAGAGTGACGCGAAGGTCACCTTTGTAATAATGTTGACCTAAATGTATTGTTGCCGGGTGGTAAATATTGAGATGCGCATGCGCGGCGCGTGCGACTCTTGCGCATGTCGGTTGCCGCTTCGGGGTGCAGCGCTATCGCTCCTCACGTTGCAATATAATGTCGATGATTTGAAGTTTATTTATATGAAAAATATTATTTAAATCTAATTTAAATTTTCAAATGACATTCTTTTGTTGAAAATAGTGGAAAAAAATATTTTTTTATCACATATTGATAATATGTGAATGTATATTGCCATATCTTTAAGGAACTTGAAAATATATATAACATAATACATATTTTTGATAATGAAATCCCATACGTCAGAGGATGCGTTAACATACACTAGAGCAGGGCTCACCAAGTGATTCGTTTGATGATTTGAAGTGACTCATTTCAGTTTTGCAAATATAATTTTTTTAACGTGTTACGATGCCACGACTAGGACACATATATGGTTGTTAGAACCAAAAATATTCACTAACCCGAATAGTCACATTTTAATTATTTTTACCCGCAGCCAAAAAAGGTTGCCGAGACCTCCACTAGACAATAAAAAATGTTGCCGAAATTAAGTCGTATATAATCGATGATAATTTTTTAATAAAATAAAAACATATGCGATATCTAAGTTTGTTTCAATGAACACAGAAGTTTCATATTCGACTTGATATTTTAAAGAGCAACTCGAAGTTCTCGGTCAAGTCTCTTTAAACCCAACAGCTTATCATTTTCATTATAACTAGTTTACAAAACTTTATTACAAAATGAGAACACAACACTGAGATAATTAAAAGAACAGCCATATTTATATTTAGCTTTATGTTTTTACTGTGAATTAAATAAAGTTTATTTTATTTTATCTGAATCGCAAAATTTGTATGGTGTTAATTTTACAGCACAATAATCAATATCTCAGTAGCTCAATTTTTCGTATTTTTGCTTGTGAATTGAAAATCTTAGTATCTGTATCAAGTTTATCCTTGCGATAAGTCGAGCGCGTCGATTGTAATGTCGATTTATGTTTATCTATTAATCAGGGCTTTCGCCCGGTGGAAAAGAAAGACTTTCTCCTAATTCTCGCCAAACATGTTGCAATCACTCCTTCAATAAAGACGTAAAACATTTTTCAAACCTTCCATTAAAATAATCATTGTTAACCACACATATCGGTTGTTCAATGCGAAAAAAAATGTTTATATTAAATTAACATTTTTATTATGTATCACCTGATTAAACATGAGACTAACATTGTCGTAATTACTTGTTAAAAGCGTATTAAAAAATTAATGTTACCTGCAGAACAAGATTATTCGTTACGCTAAAACTGATTTTTTTTAATAATGTTCTTAATTACGAAGATTCATAATTTTTAATTTTAATAACTTTAATATTCGATGGAGTGAGCTTAATATAAATATGAAAATTTTTACCTGTCGGTACTGTTGATATTTTATTTTGTTTGAATATGGTTGTTCGTTGGGTAAAGTTCTGTCGCTCGACCACTTTACGGGACTCAACAATACTCTTGAAACCCTTCCAATCAGCATTTTCATAATCAATGACAATGTTATCGCATATAAAATAAATTATAATAGTTTCATAAGTAAAGCTTTTTACTAGAGACATGTAATTTGAGCAATTTACAACAGATTAGATTTTATTGTGGCCCGACTGAATTTTAATTTTATATTTTTTATGTAGATCTATTTTATATTATTTATATAGATGTATCTGATCCGTGTCAGACATAATGTTTCCAGTTTTTAACTGTGGAATTTTTGTATAAAAATTTTTAAGCGATTTAGTTAATTTCCATAATGAATTATCTACTGGTTTTAGATTTTCAAGTTTACGTGACCACGTTTTTAATGCTGTAATTTTTTTTAGTTTGTTTATTAAAGTTTTTAATTGCGAAGATTTATTTTTTTGCCACTACTTTCTCATTTTAATTTTAATTTTAATAAATTTAAAAATCGATGGAGTGAGTTCAATATAAAAATGAAAATTTTTACCTGTCGGTACTGATGATATTTTATCTTGTTTGAATATGGTTGTTAAATAATTAATATCATCGTCAATAGCTTTAGTGTCCGTTGGGGTAGGTATAGTTCTGTCGCTCGACCACTTTACGGGACTCGACAATAGTCTTGAAACCCTTCCAATCAGCATTTTTGTAATCAAACAAATTATTATTTCATTAAAAATAAATGTATTAGTGTCATAAGTAAAGCTTATAATGTATAAAATATACAAATAGAAGTTTAATTTTTTCTGGTCTGACGAGTAAAAAATATTTCTGATCCGGCTCTTCGTTAATAAAGTTTATCGACTATAATTTGTATATACCACATAGATATTCAACATTAAATTAAAGTTTTCTACAATACTCAAAGCAATCAGTTTAAAGAAATACTTTTAGGTCCTCTTTCATAACTTTATTAATATCATTAATAAAAAGAAGAACCATTAATGGGCCGATATTAAAATCTTGAGGAATTAACAATGTGGCGATGTATTTATAATATATATTAATAATTAAAAAGTCGGTTCTAGAAAGAAAATATCTCATATAGCTGATATATATATATATATATATATATATATATATATATATATATATATATATATATATATATATATATATATATATATATATATATATATATATATATATATATATATATATATATATATATATATATATATATATATATATATATATATATATATTATAATGTATCACGCGATAGGTTGGAGAATATCCATAGATTTTACACTGTAAAGATAACTACACTATCAATCTCAATGATAAAAAAGCACGACTTAAAACCTCTGAGAGGTCGGTTAAATTGTGTTTTATATCTCATTAGACAAAGACTAAGCTATGAAGAAATAATATCTTTACATAGCATATTTTTTTTAATTTTCATTAAAAATGTAGTAATGCATAAGTGATTTAATTTAACTTATTTATCAATTAAACGCTTATTAAATTTCATTAAGAAGTCAACATTTATATTAGATCAAATATGCAAATAGATATTTGAACAATAAAGCGATAGTCACTTAAAATTCTAAGCTATACCAAACTTTTAGTACTGAAAAATCTCGATTTTATAGTTCTCACGTGCAAAGTATAAATATTCCACGAAATTCTGACATCAGATTTTGAGTTGTGTCACTCGTCGCGGGGGTGCGAAATATCGTTCTGAAAGACATCTCGAGAATTATTAGGTTGTACGTATGTGTGCGTATATAACGAGATCCGATTATACTTATACGAGTTATTAGGTTATTGTGTAGGAAATCGTCAAAATTTAACGACCCCGTCATACGTCCGGGATATATTTTATTGTGGCGAAGGCGAACGATGCTCGAATATGTGAGGCCCCCGCGGGGGATACCAAACCCTCGAAAATCCCTCGGCGCTTGTAGCGGAGGAAATTTTACCCGGGGCTAGTCTTTATTTGTGACTCGTTACAGATAAGGAAGAGAAATGAGGAATCGATTGTTTTACCGCTCGAGTGGACATAAGTCGATCGAATGGAAATTATTTTCATGGAACAAAAACATGCAGAAGTATATGTATGTCTCTATATAAATGCATGGATTAGGGATTCTGATTTTTACCACAAAAAACAAATCATAAGAATCGAGACTTTCATTTTTATAAATCCCGGATTAACTATCTTATTATACATGGATAAAATGTGAAAATATGGACGTAATTTTAATACAGTCCTGGATTTTTTTGGGTAATTTTAAACATGTCAGAAAATAATTGACATTTTCGCCATATTGTGATTATTATATCGAAAACAAAAAACGCGTTCCAAATTTATAAAATATTTTTTTGTACATTGACTAGACTGAGCCATCAAACTGTTGTATGGAGTCAGGATATTAAGCTTTTATTTCTGTTAAAAAAATGTCACGGAACTGATGACTCCACTGACACAACTGGTTTAATAACGCATGATAGATTGAGATATTTCCCACAAAGAACTTGTTTTAAATAATACAATGAATAATCAGGGCGTTGATAATACGGATAACACTGTTTAATACCTAACTGTTTGCGTTAGCATATCAAAATGGTAGTTTATCGTACTATTTTTACCTAACTTGCTAAAATTTGCCATAGCGTGCACTAGAAAAATCTGGATTCAGAAAGCGAGTTGAGAGTCTAAAAAGCTTGATAGCAACTGGATGAACCCAAATAAAATCTTTGGAAAACATTTACTTTGCTAATTAATCGCCTATTGATGTTATTCACAATATGCTCAATACTTTTAGCAACTGTCCACATCGAAATCTTGATAGAATTAAATAAGGCTGCAACATTAATATATGACTTACCATCGGTCAATGACATTATTGTATTTATAAATAAATGAGTTAAATGACTTATGTCTGTATGTTATGTATTGCGAAAAAAAAATTTTTTGTTGAAAATATTTAAGGCAGGGTTTTCCAACCTCACCATTGTTCAGGACACAACTCCTCTCCTTTCCAATATGTCTAACTCAAAAAGTGTATTTAAAATAATATGCATATGAAATTATTTTTTTACTAATTGTTTAGTTAACCCTTTGTAGTCTTTAAACAAAAACAAAAATAATTCACAAAGCCGCTTTTTGTTTGTAATGTTTTCAGAAAAATAATATTTTTTCTTACATGAGAGGAAAAATTTATTGTCCGGGATCAGACTTAAAGTTCTTTTTATTCACCATACCAACATTATCTTTGTGGGGACCACACAGAGCCACGTTAGAAAAGGTCACAATATTTCCCGTTACACATACACAATTCTCCATCTTCGGAGATATCCATCAAACAAATGTCACTTTCTAAAGTTGTTTCTAAGAAGCAAGAGCAGCGATTGACTGGATGATCCCTGCTTGATTGTGATTGGTGAGCAAACTTTACAGCTCTGAATACATAAAGGCAGTCACAGGCAGTCACCTGGCAGACTCCGGTAGACAATCGAAAAAACTAGCAGGTGCCCGCCCGTCCGCGGACATCATACTGTCATAGACGCTCACATCACGAGAGGGACTCCAGAACACGATCATCGCAGTAAGAGGAACTGCCTCCAGACACTGTCGCTGCTACGCCACCTATTAGAGCTCTGAGGATCTTTCACCGACAACATCCCTGCGCCAGATTCTCCACCACTCTTTGGAGAAAACATCTCACCATTTATTGTCTGTCGCATTACGTAATTCTCACTAGTTTCCACCTGCGTCTTACTGGCTGCAAAGTCACACCCTTGAGGGTATCAAAATCCTTAAATCTTCTTCACTATTAACTAATGAGTGCAATTCAACGTCTAGTTCACGCATACAATAGCTATCATCACTAGTTTCGAATTCGTTTCTGTCAATATTTTTTCTCACAATTTTAGACGTTTTATTTTTATTGTAACGTTCACTTTTTCACAAAAATATTCACATGTACGTTGCAAGCGTCACTGTTTTGTTTTGTTTTGGTCCTAAATTCTCAAAAAGGGCATCAATACTTCTTTCCAAAATTATTAAAATGTCGAGTCAAACTCAATATAGGACTGAAAAGGATCAACAAATTAAGATTACTTCAATGAGAAAAAGGTTCAATCAATAAGAAACATGTGATTGTTTTTTTGCCAGTACTTAAATATGTGGAGGAATACTTGAAAGAGCACAGCGCAGGTCATTTTCAGCATCCAGTAGACTGGATACTGGGTTCATACATAATATGCATACTTCTTGGAAGGTTTTAATAGGAATGACAAAAAATATTTATGCATACTTTCTCGGAAGATCGAAAGTATTTGTTCCGAAAATTGTATGAATATAGTTAGAAAAACACTTCTTTAAGTAGCTTATAGAAAATATTCTCAATGCGCAGTTTCTGAAAAAATTTCACATTTTCGTGTGCCACCTAAATACATAGACATAGACGCTCAGAATTGCACGACTTACTACCTGCACTATTCCTTCGACTAAGACAGTGGCTTCGAGTAAAGATACATATTAATAAATCTTATTTTAATTTGTTTAAATATAATTATTATTTTTTTAACAGTATTTTTTTTTGAAAAAAAAACGTATTTCCTTTCTCACAATATTTTTGTAAGACATATGTGAATATACTCTTTACTTAAAATTCAAATTCTCTAAATAAAATTTTTATTAGCTCCCACAATAATTTATTCTCACCAAACAAAAACCCCGAGATAACAAAAAACTTTTTTTTATATGCTGGCATTGCACATCTATTTAATGTCAGTTACGAGGAGCTGGTTTAGTTTATATAATTTAATTTCAGTATTTTATGATTTTTCTTTTTCTATGTGTATTTTTTTTTATTTTTAATAACACAAAATTTTTTTTTATTATTGACACTTTAGGGCAACCTGTTAGGTCAGGATGGTTTTAATTTAATTTAAATAAATTAATATAATATACATGAATCAATTTCCCATTATTCTACAGTAAATCATTATATTGTCTAAATACAATATACTACATATAAAAGATAGCTACCGAGATCGAATTTCAATTGATACCAATCTGGATCCTTCGCCTGTCGGACGTACCCTGAACAAATATCCTCAGCAAAGTATCGTGTATCCATTAGTCTTAGTATAAAAGGGCGAGTTTCGCGGAGCATCCCCTGCAAAATTCCACCCTTCACTCCTATTTATCATAGCTCAGAGAGCACAATTACCGCAGAACGTGATTGATAACCTACCACAGAAGATGCAAGATGCAAACGAATTGGATGAGAAATTCAATCATTTTTATGAAAATATTGAAAGTCTATGCCACCAATTTTAAAGTTTTCATTATAAAATATTAACTAATTAATATTATTTTCGGTTAAAATATACCATACCCTCCGTTGATTTTTCAACATGTGTGATACTATAATACATATTTATCTCATAATGTAATACGTACTGTATACGCTTATCTCGAGAGAGTTTCCGCAAAGCTTATATCGTGTGTAACAACCCAAATAAAATTGTTTAAAATAAAGTATACCTTTGTTTAAGGGTACCTTGCCGACGTAATTCGCAAATTGGAATTCCTGAGCTCGGGAAAGACGACATACATACGTTTTCTCGGTAGAACTGCAATACTGTTTATTTAAATTTACACAAAAATAAAAAAAATGTGATATTTTTTAATTTACGGGAAATACGTGTGAATTAAATATTATTACATACATTTTATTCACTGAATTATATATGTATATATATATTTGCCATTTTAATTTAAATCTTGAAATATAAATTTTTAAAAGCATATAGTGCGACACGTTTTATAAGAAATGCGGTTTAGTGTCGTAATGGGAATTATTGCTAGTATTGTAAAATTTTATTGCCTTAATATTTTTGAGAAAAGTGTTCGATAAAAATAAAATGAACGATGTGAAAACATAGACAATATATAACTTTACGACGGGTAGATAAAAAAAAACATATAAAAATATAATCTCTGTAATTTTAAATTATCTTTTCATTCTTTGAACATCAGATTCTAAGAATCCTACTAATAAAGTATATTGTCATATTAATATAAGTTTACTTGCTCGTTCCTCGTTTGAATAACGAATGCTGTATATTTATTTTCAGCTGTAATACGAGGAATAACGTATCCATGATTTCATTACATTTCTAATCAATATAATGTTAAAAAAAGTGAACTTTTTTTCTACATAATCAGTCAGACACTTGAAAATATCGATCTTTACAATCAAAATATTTCCGAAACATATATATAATTCCAATATAGTAAATTATTAGGATTCTTAATTAAAATGTAGCTCTCAAGTTTGAGCCACGTAGTATTTATAAAAAATGCTATGTCATTAAAAATTAGCCCCAGCTGCAAAGTGACATCTAATAATTAAAAAATATGATACACTTTATAATTTAAAATTAATTATGAAGATGTCACCGATACACAGATTGAAAAATCTGGTGATTAAGAGTAGATTATTATATATGATTAATTTACCCAATTGGTACAGATTTACCCCATTATAACGCATTGAACTTACGTCTGTCAGGTATCAATGGATGATTAAAAAATATATATAAATTCTACAAATTAATATTTATTATTATTTAAAAAATAATTATCAATGATTTTATTATTTTATTAATAGTGAATAAATAGTTTTACATCATTTTTATATAACTTATTATGACCGAAGTGACATTGGCATGCTTAGCGCGCGATCTTCTTAACTATTTAATTCGGCGGTCAAGTGAAGTGCTGAAGTACAGCACCATACCGTTACTCTGGGATGAGCGGCAGGTAATTATACACTTGCCGGCCGACCAGTTTACGATCGGATATGCTGAAATATTATTTTAGCGACTTTTTGTTCATTAGTTGCGCCCAATTAGTGGTGTTCAAAAATTTTGAACTATGAGCTTATTCTTTTTTAGACATTAAAAAAATTTAGTGTATTTTAACAGTATGTAAGTGCTTATTTTTTTATTTAGTAATGATTAGAATTTAATATTGCATTTGCTATTTTTGCAAGTGTATGCTACTTTTAAAAAAAAACGTTTTAATATATTTTTATTGCACAGTATAACATTATTTTGTTAAAAAATACTTGTCTAAAATATTTTATACAAAGATAAGATTTACAGGTTTATTTGTAAAAATACATTTTTGTAATACTATATTTTATCATTTAATAAAGTCGTTGTTAAAATAAAATTGCGCGGATTTAAATATTTGAGAATATGCGAATTGCATAACATACATATAAATAATTACAAGTAGTCGTGAAAACGGTAATATTCATAACAATCGTGTTAAAAATATTTTGTATAATATCCGTTAAAAATAATATTTATTTCTGTTTTCTGCATTAGTATTTGAAACCATACTTTAGCGGTTTGCCTAAAATTAACGAAAAACTTTAGTAACCCTAAAACAGGAAATATAGTGCAGCTGAGTATACCCCGAAAAAATATTTAATTACCAGCAAGATATTTTTCAGATAAAAAATTATTTCAATTTTGTCCTTAATCATCTAGATTAAGCAATGAATCTATGAATAGCATAATTGCTGATCTCTTCCCTTTCCCCAAACGTATATAAACTATACCGCTACCATAAAAAATATATGGGAGTGCGGAACGCATGTAACGCATGCTTTTATCTCTCACTCACTCTCGTTATTTAACACGCGAGTAAGCAAAAGGGAACGTATCTCACCGTACGCGCCTGATATATAGATCGAATGCTATAAAAAAACGTGAGGACTTTCCTTGTTAGAATACATTTTGGTGATTATCAATTTTGCGCCAGTTTATTGATGAATTGTAAGGCTAGTGCAATTATATAAGACCGTTTATTATTTATATATATTTTTTAAATACAACTGGTTGATCGGCGAGTGATTAATTATTTGCCGGCTGACCCAAAGAGATTTGTAAATTATTACGATAATGTCAAAATAAATTAAATTACATTTTTCTAATTGTTGATGTCTGGAGTTCATGATGTTCGTGATTGAGTTTGTTTTATATTACTACTCCTAAAAACACATATACAGCTAAAAAAGTGCCAAATAATCGCAATTTTTAAATTGTCGTATTACTAATACTACGCTACTGATAATTATAAAAATTGGTGTGGTGTGACATTTATATAAACTGAAATATATAAGGATATTCGAAAAAACAAAATCTCGAACCATTAATTATTTAATTTTGTATGGAAAGAATTATAATAACGACATCTGTTAGAAGAATATACTATCTAAAATATAATTAATCTCTTATGGTGCCCTAAAATATTCAAAGATGTCAGTTAAAGGTCGAGTTTCATAAAAACGCGTTAACACGCGTCCGGCTGTACGATCAAGTCAATCGGATTCCGGCGCTTTAAGTGTTAAAATATATACTGAATAATATATACATACATACTGATTCCGAAATAGCGATCATATTTAAAGGCGTGTATGTAATAAATGTTATCTGATGCTTGAACTGAGTTAGCAGTCAGATGGAAAACCGTTGAAAATTCAACCAGAAGTTTTTCCACGTCGAAGAAAAACTAAACCGCAAAATATTCCAACGCAAAGTTTTTTACACGATCGAGAATATAAATCTCGCAACGTTACTGCTCACTACACGCTGGTGTGCATTTTATATTACGAAGGCAAGCTAAGTTAAAATAAAAATACACACGAACAAAAACTAGTTATGGAATTTCAATGGGGAAAAAGTTAATGTTGTACATGCGACATTATTATCGTTCGAAATGCCTAGTTTCAATTATACGGTAATATTTTATGAACTTTTATTAGTTTGAATGCTATTTTATGATACTTTTGTTTTTTATATAATAATTACTTAATCGCGTAATAAAAGTGGACTATTATTTTAAATACGTAGTGTAAGAGCATAAGTACTTTAACACTTATTATTATTACTATAAAATTAAATACTTTTTAGTTGAAGCAACACCGTTTCGAGTAATATAAATAATAGAGCAATAATCTAGACAGCAGCCGTCTACAAATTACAGTGAGCCTTTTAATACTCTTTCAACGGTTAACGCCCAGTTAATTTCTACAAAAACGGCATCATGGTAGTTCGTCCCACTCGGTGTTTTGTGTGTAACATTCCATCGTTAAAACGAGTTATTTCCCATCGGTTCCATCGGCATTATCCCGGCGGCCGTTCTTCTCATACGAAAACATTTCCCACAAAGCCTTCAACTCTGAGGGTGCTTTCTAAGGAGCTTAACGCCGAGCGTCGCACAACCTGCGAGACACAATCTAAACTGTTTTATTTTGCAATAAATGCTAAAGGGAATGACGTACATCGAAAATTTACGACCTAAACTTTGAATGAATGGGTGTTAAAATGCTCTATATATTTTATAATTTTTTAATAGATTTCTGGTTAACTTTAATAAATATAAATATTATTTCAAGATTACGTCTATGTTCCTAATTAATAAAAATCGATTTTTCGTGATAAAACCCATTAAGTAATCTTTGTCACTAAAAAGCATATATGTGTTCAAGTGTAATAAGTTTACTTTATGATTGATTGCTTTACTTTATGAATAGAAGCTCACATATACCGCAATTTTTTGTTTAATCATATGGTTGTGATGGTTTCGATGTAACTCAACGACTCTTCTCAGCTTTCAGTTTCAAGTTTATCGCGAAATGTAAAGAGGAGGGTTTGTTATGTTCTAATTATACTCTTTGTGAGTTTAACTTCTTGGCTTATTGAAAAACTATATAGTCATGACATAGACCGTTATGTCTCAGACTAGTAAGTCTGATGTTGCGGGTTCGAGCCCCGGCAACGGCACTCGGATTTTTATTTATAAAAAATGCGCTATTATAAAAAAAACCGGCCCCAGCTGCAGTGACATATATTGGTTATAAATTATATATAGTATTAATATAGTTGTCACTGATTACCAGATTTTCAGTCTGGTGGTTAAAACTTACTTGTTGGTATTCATTCTCTGATTGACTTTGTTGGTACAGATTTACCCCGTTGTAACGCATTGGGCTTACGCCTGTCAGCTTACAATGAACGATTTAATAAAAATAAACTAATTGTAACGTTGAGAGTAGATATTTATTTATTTCAATAATGAATCCAAAAATAAAATATAATAAAGCTATCTTTGAGTTTAGAAGCTTATTGATTGCACATTTATTATATTAATATCAATATATAGATATTAATTAGGTATCGGTGTCGAAATGTGTGAGAGCCCAGATAAATCCTAATAAAAATACAATAGCAGGTCGTCGAATAAGAAATTCGAAGTCGAGTACTCGCAAAACTCGCAAAATTATTATATAATATATATGCTATACAAGCGGTTTTGATAAATGGCGAACGGGTTTATTTCAACCAATTAGACTATATGGCTAATACCCTCGACCATAATACACGCTTTTGTCATTCGAGGCGTGTGTATGCAGTCGCGTATGGCGAGATACTTTCCCTTTCGCTTACTTGCGGGCGAGTGAGAGATAAGGGATCTCACTCACTCTCGTCACTTAGCACGCGAGCGAGCGAAAGGGAATGTAACTCACCGTACGCGTCATTTTATTAAATGTTAAACTCGGAAAATAATATAGAATACCTTAACCGCGTGTTTAAATGTGGATAATTTTTATACGGTTTAGAAAGCTTTTCGAAAGTCTTCTAAATATAATTTTCTTGGGTTTTAGAAAGTATATGGCGATTTTTTCTCTAAGGGTTTTCATATTGCGTTTTTTTAAATGGTCGGTGAGTAATGCACTATTGCTTAAATTACTGTTTTTTACGTGGAATTATTTAGAATTACTTACACTAGGGTTTTAGTTATTATTATTATTATTTATATGTATGTTTATTGAAATTATTAAATGATTTAAAACCTATTGTTCGTTTTTTGTAAAAAAACTAACAATATGTTTGAAATTGTACTATTTTACATATTAATAATATATTATGATGAAAACTGTACATTATAAGGATTTTTTAATCTCGTCGAGATTTTCGGAAAATTTATTTTATTAATAAATATTTAACTTATTTTTTTGTTATAAATTATGATACGAAGTATAAAAAATTGATTGAAAAAATTTTTCGAAAAATTCTATTAAGGTTTATAAAACTACAAAAATCAAAATTTTCTTTTAAATATGAAAAATACGCAGTATATTATTTATAAACATAGATTTAAACTCATTATTTAAAAAAATAATAATAGCACAGTTGACCTAGAAATGGCAGTCTAAATGACATGTGCAAATGTCACGTCGCTATTGTAAACCGTTTGAGAGGAGTACTTGTGACTGATACATATATTTTATATTTTATAGTATAGAAAATATTATATTTGATATTTTAGTAATAAGGAAACCTGTTTATGTTTTGATTTTATATAGTTTTATTATGTAGCTATAAGAATTATTTCGTTAGAAATTAACTTGAATATATTTTTTTAAGCAAAAAAATTGTCATTAGCTCAGATACATAGATTTAAATATGTCAAGCATTATATTATAATAGTAAATTAAAATAAAAATCAACTATTGGTTAATTTTTTTAATTGATTTTATTATTTATTTAAATCATAAAAAAAGTATTTAAAATAGTGCGATAATATAATTTATCGTTATTACTAAAAGCTTCTATTTAAAAATTAAAAATTATGGATTTTGCAGTGATTTTTATATTAAGTTTTTACTTTTTAATTTAAAAAATCATAAATATAATTCAACCCAAAAAAAACATGAAATAGAATGAATTGTATTTGTTTTTTATGATTTTAATAAATATTAAAATCATAAAAAAACTACTTGTGCTAAAATAAAATTATTAACATATTTAATGTATACCTGTAAATCATATGATTAAATTTTTGTGGCAAAAAAATAATAAAAAGAGTGCAATAATCTAATTTATCGGTAATACTATAGGCTTTTATTAAAAAAATGAAAACCAAAGCTTTTGCAGTGATTTTTGAATTTTTACTTTTTACTTTTTAATTTAAAAAATCATAAATGTAATTCAATCCAAAAAATACTAAATAGAATGAATTGTATGTATAAAATTTATTTAAATTTATATAATAAAAATCAATTAAAAACATATTTAATTTATTGTCATAAATATAGTGATTTTTGAAAAATAATCTATGCAATGTCAAATGATCGAAGCTACGCTTTTATATGTAACATTCACAAATATTTGTAGTAATTCTGATTTTTCTCTATTTTGAAACTTAAAAAATTTGCAATGCATTTCTCGAAAATTTTTGAATAACTCTTTTCTAATCTTAAAAATACTCTTATGTATATATACACCAGAATATTTACTTATGTATATATTCTGGTGCACCGACAGTTGATCCCTCTGACAATAATCCCCCAATGTTTCTATATTCGTAAATAGCAGCATCCCTGAAGGTTACAAATATATTATAATATATTTAAATAAGGTTGGAGCAAATTTATAAATATATTCCTCTCATACATAATTAGGTAGATATAAATTTGGATAATTAAGAATGATTTCATATTTATAAACCGTTAAAGAAAATATAAATCAGAAAGTAATTACACACATGTTTATTCAAAAGCTATATGTAGCTATATGTAATAATTTCCCCAAATTTATAAATTAATAAATAAACAGCAGAGCAAATGTTTCAAGATATCGTAGAGAAATTTTTTTTTAAAGATATATTATAATAAATAAAAATTAAATTAAATCAAAATACAAATTAATAAACAACTAAATATTTATGTAAATATAATAATAATTATAAGCAAATTAATTTAAAATAAAATACATATTAAAGAACTGGTTGGTAAAGATACGTCATATACCGGTGGTCCTCAAACTACGGTTATATACAATAGATAAAATCAGATCATATAAAATTACTATTAGTTTAAATCAGTTATTCTGCTTTAAATAAGTTTTAGTGATTTACATTTTTTTAAGCATTAATATAAATTGTATTGTTCTTTCACTATCTTTTTTAATCCACAATTTTTTAATAAACAAGTAATTTCTCTCGTTTTAGTTTTTTATCGTTCGTGCAAGTTTTATAGTTCAATAAAAGTAATACTTTTGATGAAAATATATTTATATATTATGTAAATTATTCATTCATTATATGGATTATGATAATACATTTCAAACTTGTATTAATAGATAATTTTAAATAGTAAAATATAATCTTTAATGCACATTTAAATACAAATTATTAACACAAATTATTATTATTATCTATTAAGATTATAAAAAAATAATGCTTTTTTATACTTTTCTTAGAAAGTTGATCATTACTTGAAAAACAAGATTTTTACAATCTCAATATGATTTTAATAACGATGAGTAACATGGGAATAGAATAATATTTTGTATGTCTAGATTCGTTTTTTTATATGTAAATTTAATATATATTTTATTTAAAATTAATTTGCTTATTATTATATATATTATATACTATACTTTGTTGTTTATTCAATAATACCTTAATTTAATTTAGTTTTAATTAATTATAATATATTATACGATATCTTAAAACGTTTGCTCTGTTGTTTATAAATTTATTTATAAATTTGCTAAGATTATTTATTTACTTATAGATACAAATTATTTTTTTACAAACGTAGCTTTTAGATAATATATATTAAAAATATATATAAATATAAATATTTTTTCTAATGGTTTATAAATATAAAAACTAATTATCTAAAATGTAATTTAGTACGAGAGAAATATTTTTTTAATTTTCTCTCACCCTATTTAAATATAATTTTATATATTTATAACCTTAACGGATGCTCATATTTACAAATATTGTATATTCTTCGGAGAATCAATCTTCACCAAATCATATATTTTATATTAAAATATTATTCAGGCACTTAATGGATACTGTTAATGGGCATCCGAGCGGATACACAAAACTTAGAGAAATAAAGTCTTCATGACTACTTTTAACGCAGGTTTCGATAATGTTTGATTGATATTATTTATAGAAGATTATAATTTGGATAATATGTATATTATTAAGTGCCTGAGAAATATTACCATTTTTTTGAAAAAAAAAGTTTTACCATAAGAATCACTTATACATGAATGACGATATAGCCAAAATTCACTTTACATAATATTACATTTAATAATTTATTTTAATTATTCAACGACGACAGTAAGGTTAGCGAAATGTTACCATTGGGTGCATTTCTCGCGTGAGAACGAGGGTTGGGGAAGAAGGGTTGGAGTGTGCTGACGTAATAATTTTCGCAAGTTGGCTGCACTGCTCTGTAATTAATTGTCACTTGCGACACGAGGTGAAATTCTTGTCGCTGAAAACAACATCACCCGCTCGCCACCCTTAACTACTTGATATAGTTTCATATTCTAAACATATGCTAGACATACGAGGATTAGTCAAATGAAAAACTTAAATATATTCTATCTCGTAAATGCAACTTTTACTGCAATCCAAAAATGCATGAATAACTTAAAAAATAAATAATGAAACAAAAACCTCAATATTTCTTCTCATCGCCTCTTTGAGCGAATCCTAGTAAATCCGAAGGACCCAAATCTATGACTTATGACTCTTTTAAGACAATTTGCTTCATTGAAGCTTTTCAAATGCAGAAAACTTATCAATATCTATACCCCTATGTGTTAAAAGTTCATATGGAACACTTTTTAAATCGAATTCAATCACAGAGCTAAAATATTTTATTTATAATTAATTACATTGATCTATTAGATGATTTATAGTATTATAATATGCCCTTCAGTGACATTTAGAATTTAGAGCTAATTAATCATTCTAATTAGAATATTCGGTCGGGTGAGACGAGGAGTAAATCGATATAGAATTCGCAAATCATTAATTATTACTATCATCTCCATTAATAAATAACGGTGAGTTTTTATTATAAATAACTAATAAATGTACAGTTCTTAATTTATATGCAAATATTAAATGTATTGCTATACATATTATTGCTTTAAAATATATAATGTATTTTAATTTCCGTGCCATTTATTTCAGTTCTAGGAATAACATCAATAATTTTATAAAAGTAAATATCCAATTCACAGAAAGCTGTGTTAAATATGACGAGTAACCAATACTACGTTAGGGTTAAAGGCTATAACCCTTTAATTAAACATCATTTACCCTTTAATTAAACATCAGAGAGAATACTCATTGTAACATCTAGCGCTCGTATGTCAATAATTTTTACACAAATAAATATTTTAAAGGATGGGGCATAAAAATCTCTTATAATCCATAGCAAAATTGTATATATTTTATGGTGTCCCGCCTTTGCGCGCCGCCGGACAAAAGCACTCCGACATAATCGCGCGGTGTCATCAGTAATAAAAACAGAATTTGTATAAAAATATATATAAAATAGGGTAAACCTACTGTCGATTAGAGAAAACCCAACTATGTATTAGTTATTAATTCGTTTTAAAATATTTTTGAATTAGATTATTATTTAAATACTTACTGATATATATAATATGATTTTGGTTAGTTTATAGAAATATTTTGAGATTTTCTAATGTCAAATCTTTCTAAAAGCTATTATTACATCGTTATATTTGAATCGCAATTGTTCAATGTACTCAAATAATGTGCCAATAGAAATGAGTGCCATATTGTGGTTACTGCTTTTTATTTTCTGGTGGAATGATATTGAAAACAACATCTGCATCACTCACGGATCACACAAATCGTATACTAACCACTCCTTATTGCTTTATTCATCGACATTTTCAAAGACTTGTAATTTTCAGTGCAACGGCGACGGCACGATTTTATTGCTTTTGACGTGAATGTTGGACTACTGAGAAGTGATAATTGTTTTTGCACTCTCCTGTTGATCGAAATTCGGTTTAGATATACTTCATTCGATTCTCACATTTCCACTGTGACAATACAATTTTATTGCCTTTGACGTGGATTCTAACAAAGACGTCATTTGGGGGGGGGGGGACAGCTAGGTACATTTGTCTCACTTAGTATTTCTTCACGAGAATTTTTTTCTCATTTTCTCGAGAAATGAAGCATTTTGTAGCATGTATAAAATTGAATTTGTACGAATATTTTTTAAATACTTACAACCACTGCCTTAAAGTAAATGCGGGTTCGTGCCTAATACGAATACTTTTTGGAAGGTTTTAATAGGTGACTGGGAATGACAAAAAAATGTTTACAAATTTTTAGCACTCGCTTTATTTTTGCTTAAGTAATAAAAGAAGGCACTCAGATAAGAAAACTTGCCGAAAGTGTTCGTACCAGATGTTTGAAAACATACATACTTTCTCGGAAGATCGAAAGTATTTGAATTACCCACAATTTTTTTGCGATTGCTCTAACCGGCCGGCGGATTTATCTTTACTTTGGTGATCTAAGAACCCGCTCCGGTTATAATATATTACGCATGATGCAAAAATGATTAAGGGCTGATATACTTTTTCGATAATCTAAAAAGGTTTTTTTATATTGTTTTTGTAAAGTAGCAACATCTTTGGAAAAACGGGCGTAAAATAAATAATAAGTATTGAAAAACATATTTTTTGATAAAATATTTTTCTTAATCGACCGCTTTTGTATCTTTCCTAAATTTTTATACCAGAGGCCAGATCACTGTTCGCAAATTTATTCCAATAAAATATATTCCTATATTACTCGTTATTTTTAGTTAGTTACGATTGTCCGAAAGAAACGAGAAAAAAGTGGCTAGGAAATCAAAACTCTGTTTAAAATGCTACATATTTTGTTCAGATTTATGTGTTTGATAATTTTAATATTAATGTGATTTATTTATATAATATTATTTTTTTATTGCACATTTATTATTTTTTAAGAATATCTCAATAATATTTATTTTAGAAAAATGTATCTTTCGTATACATATTTAAATTTGTACTCATGTTAAAAGTAACATGATTTAATTTAATTTGTAAATGTTATAGAATTAAAAATACGTAAATACTGCATAATATTATTCTAGTTTGATATCCTTCTACTTCTGCTTTCAAGCAATATAGGAATTATCGTTTTTGTAGTTCTAAACCACGAAGATTTCGTTTTTAACAAATAAAATTTACGTATGTAAAAATATGAATGGGAAGAAAATTCGTTACTACCGTTATTTATTATTTTAATACTGGTATTATCAAAAATCTATTTTTTTACTCAATAACGGTATTAACAAGATTGCAATCCATAGTTACGAACTGTCTGATCGTTCAAACAATTCGAGTTAAATCATCTTAGGTTCAAACTTTTTCTATCGACTTCGACTAAGTCGATTGTATTATGATCTTGTAGGAATTTCCATGTTTACAATATCTTCAATTGAAACTTCTTTGAATCTGCTAAGAATTAATTTATAACAACGTCATTCTTGTCTTTCGTAAAAGCATATATTTGTATTGTATTGATATGTCCCATCCATTTAGTTATTTAACTAAGATTCCAACTCCATCATTGTCACGTGAATAAAATTTCGATAAATCAGAGTCACTAAAAATACTATAATGTAATAAGTTATAATTTTTATTTTAGAGTATTGCAACACTGAAATATATTATATATTGATATATAAAAAAAAATATTTGCGATTAAATTAAACATCCGATGTTTCGACAGCTCTGACCATAAGCGAGCACAAAGTTCACCGTTCGCAGACGTCGATCGAACGCGGATTAAACTTTGTGACGTGTTGCAGAAACACAATATGACCGGAAAAGCAGCGAGAGCATTTAGACGATAGTTTCATTTTCGACCGAAAGCTTTTAAAATTTTTTAATAAATTAAATTGACATCCGCCAATGGACGCGGATTTTCAACGTACTCATCGCGCTAAATGGAATGTCTATCTATATGTATTATTTTATAGTGCACGCTCACTATCCGCGTAATTCAATTGGCGAATTTTCGACGTGAAAGCGAACGATGGTACAACACTATCAACTGATATATATATATATATATACAGTACGGAGTTTTTGTTACTAAAAATTGACAAGCGATATATAAACGCTAATTTGATTTCGAGCATGTTAATTATTATCGAAACGCGCATTGCAAGCTACGAAAAAAATACAGTAAATGCACACGTAAAATATATTTGAGTTTGTATTCCGAAAATATTATTAAAAAATGCATACTTCATTATATTTCACTCTAGTTTATTTAAATATTATAATCGAATTATCCAATATTAAAATGAGTCAGTTTCACTGAATATCTCGGAAATATTTTTGGGTTAGAGAATTCCATTAAACGGGGACAATGCATGCGTTCTATTGTGAGCGAAAAATAAGCAAACCCCCATATACGCATCTCCATTGTCTTTCTTTGTCGGCGAATGTTATAATTATGATAATTACGGGAAAATATGTGGGACCACCATCAAAATAATTTCTATTGCGCGCCGTAAATTAACTCCTTTATTAGCGACGCAATAAAAGATGCAATAAATTAATAAATTCATATTCTAAAGAGATAATTGATTTGACGCTACAATATATACTGCATAGAGCAACAAAAATAATTTTAATTTTATGTATTCTTCTGTAAAAAGTCGTTTCAGTACTTCATATTCTCAAACCATTGTGCTGTACGCTTCTGATCGCCAAAAATGAACTAATTTTCATTACACGAAACAATCCGATTAAGCATTCTGATTTCTCAATGATCTTCATTTTTCGAGAAATTACATTACTACATATTATTCTTAAAATAACTATTTAAAAACACACGCCATTTAAAGTAGAACGAAACACACTCGTTCTTTTTTTTTGTTAAAAAATTCCTGTTGTTTTAATTCTTTCCTTATTAATCGGTAAGATGCTGGTTTTCTTACACTACTCTCTGTAAGGCTGCAAAATATTCTTTCTCTAATTGTTGCACCAATGGTTAATTTTCCATTTCTTCAATGGATTCTAATGATTTAATGGAGTCGCGAGGGTCCTTAGAATTCGTCGAGCCATAAAATAATCTACGAATAATTTCTTTTCCCATTTTAAATATTTCTGCTTTTAAAGAATAACTAAAGAAGCCACTCTTTTTTTGACTAGTGAAAGATTCGGAATTCTGCAAATATTTAATTATTGACATCTATGTCTGGCTTCTTTGATTATATACTTTCTCTTTAATTGCCCGTTTAAATTTGAGCTTAGCTTAGAATTAATATTTTCCAATTATTTTACCAAAATTTTTAAGGCCCCTTAAGCTGTCAGTAACAAAAGTGAGACAATTGGCAATAACAGCTGTTGCTACTTTACAAAAACAATATAAAAAAACCTTTTTGCATTATCAAAAAATAATCGTCCGTAATCATTTTGCATTCTGCCGATTCCCATGCATAATTTTTTCTTAGATCACCAAGCAAAGATAAAGCCGCCGGCCGGTTAGAGTAAAAGAAAAATCGCAAAAAATTGTTGCAAATAAATACCTAAATTTTTTATTTATTCAATGAATTCCAATGATATGATGAAGTAGCGAGGGTCATTTGAATTCATCGAGTCGTTAAATAATCTGCAATTAAGTTATTTTACCATTTAACATATTTCTGTTTTAAAGAATAGCTGTAGAAGCTACTCTTTTTTCGACTAGTGAAAAATTCTGGATTTTGAAAATATTTAATTAATAACATCAATGTCTGGTTTCTTCGATTATATATTTTTTCTTAAATTGTCCGTTAAAATTTCGAGCTTAGCTCAGAATTGATATTTTCTGATTGTTGTAACAAAAATTTTAAGGCTCCTTTGGCTGTCTATAATAATCATGACACAATTATCAATAACAACTGTTGCTACTTTACACAAATAATATAAAAAAACCTTTTTGGATTATCGAAAAATAAACGTAACCCTTAATTGTTTTGCATTCTGCCGATTCTTTTCGGAGCTAGTTGTTAGATCGCCAAAGCTAAGATAAAACCGCCGGCCGGTTAGGGTAATAGAAAATCGCAAAAAATTGTTGGTTATTCAGATACTTTCAATCTTCCGAGAAAGTATACATATTTTCAAACATCTGGCACGAGCACCTTTAGAAAGATTTCTTATCTGAGTGTTTTCTTTTATTACTTAAGCAAAAATAAAGCGAGTTCGAATGTTAAAATTTTAAAATATTTTCTTGTCATTCCCAGTCTCCTATTAAAACCTTCCAAGAAGTATGCATATTAAGCATGAACCCGTCTTTACTTATGCATCGTTATAAAAAATACAGTGGTTTTTAAAAAAAATATTAGAATACATTTATTTTTATACAATAAAGCATGAAAAAAATTCTCGAGAAATGAGAATTCTTGATTTGACATTTTTCTCGAGATGAAACATTAGGTGAGACAAATGTTCCAACCCTCTCCTCCAAAATTACGTCGTTCTTAATATTCACATCAATGGCAATAAAATCGTGTTGGCACAGCAGAAAAGTTAGGATCGCATGAAGCATATTTAAACCGAACTTTGACCAATAGGAGAGCGCAAAAATCCATGTCAAAAGCAATAAAATCGTGTCGGTGCCGTTGCAGTGGGAACGCTCGTTGCCGAGCGTTCGGCAATGAAAGCGGCAATGCTTATTTCAAGGATTTTCATCGATGTCACATCCGCATATTTCTATTTCGCACAAAATAAAATATATGTAATGTCACTCCTACAATACGATTGTGTGAGTAAAAGGTATGTGTGTATTGGATAAAATGTGGATAGCGTGTTGTTCACTGATTTATGGGGTCCATCCAAAAAATAATTTGGCTGTAACATCAAGAATTGCCGTGATACATCATGGTCACCATAGAGACTTTGAATATGTATAATAAAGTCAGTCCAAATCAGTCATAAAAATCTTAGTTACAAAAACTTTGTTGGCCAGTGTTGGATGCTATAATATGAAGTTTATTCCATAAACCACTCTTGTTTAATCGACGCTTTCTAATGGATAATAATAATATATATTAGACTTCAGCGTAATACCGACACTGCAACCCTATTGTATACTTTCATACATTTTGATTAAAAACAGTAAGAAAGTGGCGATCGATTCATTTTTACGACCTTTCGCGTTGCGTATTATGTATTATTAATTTTACCACAGTTCATTTTCATTGGCCTTCATTTTTACACGCACTTTTAGCGCTTCGAATCGCAAACACACATTTGTATTATTTTTATTTTTATTTTCGAATCTACATAATATTTCTCCAAACGGGCGGCTGTTCGACCGAGCGTGAAATAAAAACCAGACCCCAAATCGCGTGTCTGTGTCTGTCCCCGAACTGATTCAGCCGTAAAAACGTGAATTTCCGCCAACCGGACGGTTTACTATCGCTTGTTGGCGATAAAATCATATTAAGTTTGACTTTTTTACAAGTACGAGTACATAACAAAACAATATCTAAATTATTTGATTTCTTAATATTTTATATTTTTGTACTGATACAGGATTCCCCTTTTTTAGTGCTGATATTTAAATTATTTAGGGTTTAATTAACGATGTTTTACTGTATCCGATATTTTATACTCACGCGTAGTGTTCGTACGAAATAATATATGGGACGCATAGCGAAAAATGTGTATTAAGGCGAAAGCGAACGCATGCGTCGAGTGCCGTGATATATAGACTAAAAGAAAGTAGGATACATTTTCAGATTAGGGCGAAAAAAGAGAAATACATGTATAGCAATCATATATTAACAATTTGATTTATTCTGTTATTATGCGCGAGCGGTATTTTTTCGCTTCAGTTAAACGTCATGCGTTATTATTTTTTTAATATAAAAATATTTATTTATTACTGCGTCTGTTGTGTGTACGTTTTTCATGACATGTTTATATATAATATATAAATCGTACGTATTTGGCACAACTATATTGAACAGATTTTACTAGCCTTAAAATTTTTATGTTGTGTTCTAACATCTATATCGCATCTATGTCGCACTTATCGCGAAACGCGGTAAGTGCGACATAGATGCGATATTCACTAAAAACCCGAAAAACATGCAAAAAATCACAAAAAAAAAAATTAAAATATTTATTGTAAGGTTTGAGAACCCTAAGGGGTGTAACTTCATAGCCAGTGAGACGCAGGTGAATCTAGTTAGAGTTTTCTTAGATTATATTCCAATTGCGACAGTCGAGAAATGGCGAAATGTGTTCCCCGAGCGGTGGTGGAGAAGCTGGCGCAGGGATGATGTCTGTGGGAGGTCCTCAAAGTTCTAGTTAAGTGGCGTGGCAGTGACAGTATAGAGGAGGATGATCCTCCTCTGTTACGGTGGTGCTCGTATGGAAGAGTCCTTCTCTGTGGGGTATTTGGTCGATCTGGGCGGCCAAAAGTCGATTATGAAAATTAAAGCTCAGGTAAAAAAAAAGTTGCTCTGTAAAGCTGATAATTTTGCGCATAATAATCCACAATTCTTCCACTCCTTGCATAACGCTCGCGCCCCCACGATCGGTCGGAAGTCAGTCATCCCTTCGAGTGCACGCATCGTTTTCTCGGCGTCGATTGCATACTCGTACATTGGACAATTATTATTATTTTATTTGAGTACAGTTAAAAATCCAAACAATTGATTGTGATAAAGCAGGTAAGTGTTTCTACGTTTCATAGATCTTTGTTGCAGTTGCTGTCATATTAAACACACAATATTATTTTGAATAAGTACCATTTTTTAGTACTTTTTCCAATTTTTTTTTTCTAATTTTGAGTTCATTGGTTATATTTCCCACCACTTTTTAATGTCGATTTTATATACAATATAAAGCTTAGGTCTTTTTTTTATGATACATGTAAAATTGGCTGCGGATTTTTGCGGTTTTTAACACATTGCATACAATTATTCTTAAAAATGGGACGGGGCTTAGTCGCGAAAGTTAGGACCTAAACGTTTTAAACTATTATAACTTTTTAATTAGGTGACGTGTTAACGTAAAATTGCAAATACAGCTTTATAATGATTGTTATTTTTTAATAATATGATCACCATAGTAAAATCAGTAAACCTCAAATTGTGGATCGCGTACTAATAAAATAAAATAAAAATTTGTTAAGAATCGCCAAATATACACATATTTAAAAATGAAAACGATACCGAGTATGATAAAATACTAGTTATATACTTTTTCTTGTTAAAAAAATAGCAAATATCAAACTTTGTGACATATACAATTTATTTTTTATTTTTAACACTTGACGCGGCGAAATTCGCATGACTGTTCAACACGGAATTCCTCTTCCTCAGGCCTACAATTTAAGAAATACTTTAAATACTTAATAAAATAAATATGCATAAATTATTTCATGAAAAATAAAAAAAAAGATTTTTTTTAAGTTTTTTTAAAAAAAACATTTTTTTCTATAATGTATTTTTTAACACTTATAATATTATATATTTGACTAGGAGCACTTATGGAATCAACTAAAGTGGAGAAATAATTTTTGCCGCCCAGATCGGGCAAATACCCCACAGTGGCGTTGTCCGCGGGCGGCGGGCGTCTGCTGGTCTCTTTGAGTGACTGCTTTCTCCTCATCGGAGTCCAAGTTCCATGGCTGCAAAGCTTGCTGTCCAATCACAATTATGCAGCGATCAGCGAACGGAGAAATAGATATACGTTTTTAGTTAAAGCAACGTTCGTTTGATGGGCATTGTCTAAGATCGTATTGAATTTCAACGGGAATATTGTGAATCCGGTGATTTATTATATCCATGACCGTTTCGTAACAAAGAAATATTCTTTCAACGCAGAATATATACAGTAAGAACAAAACTCGTGTTATTTATGTGATTTTCTGGTCGTAACGAGGGCTTTTGTGTGTAATCCCATCCTTTACGCTATTGTCTTGTTTCCTTGTTGATGGATGCTCATTTTGGTCACAGTAAATTAACGTGAGTTTTTAGAATAATACCATTTCAAACGCGGGCATCTGTGTGTGGTCGCCACATTATTTTAATCTATATATATGATCAAAAACATATTCTCCGTTTCTTTCAACAGAGTCACTTTGAGGTCTATCCATTTCGTCATTATTCATAAGTGAAATATATATGTTCGATATCATTTATACTTTCTATATTTTAAACAAATTTATTGAAAGTTATAAGCTATCAAAATCAATAACACTGGTCAACACAATTTTTGTTCCTTTAATCCGATAGAAAAGTTTGTGCTGATTTCTGAAATGTCAAAAAATATTTCTAGCACGTCAGCTTTTTGTTGGATTTCAATTTTTGAAAATTGTGTGTAACTTATTTTTTTCGGGAAGCAAATATACAAGTAATGATTACTTGTAGGGGCTTGTTCAAAGGTACGAATTTCTTATGATTTAAAAATATCTCCTACACTAAGATAGATTTACTAATTCTAAATGCATATATTTCAATGTATGACTACAGTATACATTCAAATAAATTATTTGGTTTCTTTGAAGCAGCTCAAAAACAAACTAAAAACATTATCTTCTTTTGAAGTGTTTAGTTTTGGTTCATCTCACCTGCTCCATGATCTTTTTCGCTCGACGTTGTTATAAACAATCTATTTTTCATCGATTGTTACCATTAGTTTTAAGAATGAGAGGTTTACCTTATATTCCATTGATGAATCGCAGACGTTTATGTGAATAGTGTAATGAACTTTAATGAGTTATTCCGGTACCCAAATATTGAACTAACAAGTTGTTTTAAATTGTATATTATATCTAGATCTTCTAGCTTAAATCTTTAGTCATCGAATTAAGAAAGAAGCATTGATTGAAATATTCTGAGCGTGACGGATCAATGATAACGAAATTGAGCAAATAATTCTTTCAAATTATCCTCACCATACCAAATTACATCTTTACATAATTCTTGGGAATCTTTTATTTCTGGTGGTGACTACAAATAACAAGGCTGATAACTCAAAATGGCGGGAATTACTGGGCTTTGTCACCTTAAGCAAAATTAAGCATCATTATATTATTAAGAAAAATAGATATTACACAAATTTGGAAACAAAAATATCAAATATTACAATAGAAACAAAATAACATCGTTTACTCTTTACTTTTCAAGTTTTATTTTTTGTGCTTTTGTTAAAGCAAATTCGTCAAATATTTTATTAAAATCAATCTGTTTTGTAAAATCACGCAGTGGCAATATTTCCAATGATACTATAAAGCGTAAATGTGTAACGAGTATCCTAAGCAATCGTCTTTTGCTGCTGGAAACATTAAGCAATATGATGCTTAAACATGGAAGCTTATTGATTTATTATTTAAGAGTCTTTATTTTAAAATTCAGGTGGAGTCTGACTAATCTATAATATCGCGGTGTCTTTGCCACGTAGCGCATTTTTTGAGTGAATTCTGTGTTAAAACATAGGCCTTAAAAGCTTTTTGTGTATCACACATAAATTTTATATTGCTGTGTTTGCTCTTATGCTAAGATTTAGTCTCACTTATTTGCTATTCCATGCATTGTAACATATTGGTAGATTATTCTTTCCTTTTCCTGTTTTGATCGTTTCGCGAGAGTTTGAGGTACTCCGCTGATAATTTGATTATGGGTGTAAATACCTTACTAAAGTTTGAGAGGGTTATTTGCCATTTTTAATAATATTACTAACATAAAATAAATCTATGCAAATAAAAACTATATCTCTTTTGAGTGCAATTGTGAAATTCTTACGCTGATTATCATTAAGCGTCAGCCATAATGGCTTAGTGGCCATAATACTAATTTTATTTGTGAATAATAATAAGTCTTTCCTCGTGAATTAATTAAAAATATGTGCCTTTTTAAATTTATTGTTTTATAGACAGGGTCGCCAAAAGCGAATCCGGGCCATGGGAAAATTATGATTCTGGCTCAATGACAAAAAAGTGTTTTATGTACTTTTTACCATCGAAATACATTTTTTTGAAAAATATTAGTATATATGAGTTAACATGGACTTATGCAAGGCCTTTTAAATATTTCCATTTAAAAGGTTTCATAGTATTTTATTAAATGACATGCATTTTTTTGGAGAGCGTTTCACAAAACGCTCGGGACTAACAAATAATGTAGTACTACGGGGGGTGGATCCCGCTCATCCAGCCTTTAAAAGCTGGATGCCGCCCATTGGGTTGGACTTGTAGGGCCTTAGTACTGTTAATGGCAGTGGTTCTTGCAATGGATACCTAAAGTGGTCGCTCTGGCCTAATTCAAGGAGGACACTGTTAAGAATCCACGTTAATAGTAATAAAATATTGCAGTAAAAACGCTCGCTTATCTAGCGTTCATATTAAGACTTTTTATAACAAAATTACGACGTACAATAAGTGAGAATCGAATGAAGCATATCTAAACCAAATTTTGACCAATAGGAGGCTTGTCGCAGTGAGAATGTCGCAGTGAGAACGCTCGTTACCGAGCGTTCCCACTACAACAGCGCCGACACGATTTTATTGCTTTTGACGTGAATTTTTGACTTCTGAGAAGTGTTAATTGTTTTTGCGCTCTCATATTGACCAAAATTCGGTTTGAATACACTTGGATCAATACTCTCATAGCAAAAGTCCGTAGTAATATCAAAAAGGATAGCTTTCATATTTTTTAAACATAGTGTAATATTGAAGTGCAGACTAACTATGGTGCGATATGTAAGATGCGATCTGTATTTCTTCCGCTTATTTCCCTCTAAGAGATAAGTTGGCTTAGTTTGTATTTTGGACTTGAACTAATAAAAGTTCTAAGACTATAATTATTTTTAGAATTTTTTCCAGAGCCGGGCTCCTCAAGGAGAACGGGCCCCAGGAGCTTCTCCCGCCTTCCTTCTTCCGGCGGGCCTAGCTATGGCTCAATTGTTGTATTTAATTTAGGAACACACTTGTGTATTATCTATAAAATGGTTAATTGTAGGTTTTCTTTAAAAAATGTTCGTGGATGGCTTTGACCGTCACAATTTTGACACGTTCACATTTTTTATTATTGTTTATCGTTTTTTTTTTATTATTAATTTTCTATTTAAAATCTATTAATTATTATAATAAATATTTTTTAACGCCTATGTTGGCATAAAGATCCCGTTGGATGCTTCTTTTCATAGAATTTTAAATACAGTAAATTAACAGTATAGTAAAGAGAAATATAGAATATATGTATTTTTTAAATTAATTTTTATGATCTAATGATTTGTGTCTGTCTGGTATGTCAGATGGCTTCAAACGTTTTAGTGTCTTTGAGTGTCAATTGCCAGTATATTTGGAAGTGTTTTCAGTCTTTTTATATATTCTATGTAGCTATTTACAATTTAATTTTTAACTGTTTTCGTTTCGAGGTCCGCGTTAGATACATACCAATGTGCATCTACTATCATACTATATTGCTACCATATCGGTTTATAATATTATTATTAAAACATAATACAAATTTATTTTTAACCTAATATGAACTTAAAACAATTCTTCGAATTTATAAGAGGAAACGAACCGTGTGAAAGCGCCCCTATATTGTGCTACTCATGGTCGACGTGCCGTTTTTCACCGAATGAAACACGACAAATGGGAAAGTTCGATTTTATTGGCTTTCACCTTTCTCCGTGGGAACGAATTCGGTTAATAAGATGGAAGAGAAGCTTCGGAGTAGACAAAGCGCTTTTTTATTAAACGGCGCTATTCAGTCTTCAAATGGCCTTTGAAAATGTGAATTGTCTATGAGAAATATTATATACTGAGTGGCAAAGTTTCATAAACGATCTAATCATTATTTTTATTATATTGTACAAATTTGTTTTACTGTTTATAAATTGATCACGTCTAATATTTTTTAAAGGTTCAGAAAGCAATAAAATCAACAATAATTTGCAAACAACTTTTAACACAAACGGAGCTGCGTCCAGAAAATACACTCTGTTCCTTTGATTAATATTTAATAATGCTTATTTTGAAAATACTTATGCTTTGAAGGCAATGTTATAGGGCAGGTATATGGTCCGCCAGACATTTTTTTCATTTATTTTAGACAACTACACTTTTTTTGAATGGCTAAAACAAGCACAATATAAACGCAATATGTAATAAAAATATATTTTTTTCACTATTTTCAACGGAAGAACGTCATTTGAAAATGTCGTAAATTTGTCAGATATAAATTATATTTAAATAATATAAAACTTGAAATGATCGACATTATACTTTTAGAAGGTCAACAAGTCAACAACAAATGTGACCTTCGTGTCACTCGCATTAAAATAAATCGAACGAGAGATACATATTTAAAAATAAACAAGCAACTTGCATTAAAATAATTCGAATTAGAGATAAATATTTTAAAAATAGACAAAGAGGTGAATGACATTTGTTATTTTTAATGAAGCATAACCTTGAATTGTCTGGATGCATCTAGAAATATTTAAAAAAATACCAGTAGCTAAGCGACCACGGTCGTAAACGGCCGAATAAATTCTTTTGTTACATTTTTATCGAATAAGTGTTTTTTATAATAATATCCGTTTCGATGTTTTTAATTATAAAGTGATAGTGTAATTTAGTGTATGTGTTAGAATTAGGCAGTGTATAATTCAAATTAGTGTTTATTATATTGTTGCAATGCAAGGCACCGTTGCACCAGTGTTTTTCCACGGCGCACAGTATACGATTTGACTAATCTAGGTGGACAAAAGTCTAAAATTATAATGTTCAGATATTGCTTTTTTTTAATATTATAATACCCTTGAATGTTCCCTACAACCGGTAACGTACTCCAAAACAGTTTTTGAGTCGCGATCCCTTCAATAAAAATGGGCAAAGTTACCGTTTTGGATCTAGGTAGCCGCGATTAGCCGCTTAGTGCAGCTGTGAACATTGACGTTTGTGCTTGGCTTACTGTGTTTTGTGTAATTTAAGTACTTTTTAGTGATGGATTCTTCAACTAGAGGTAATTATCAATCTATCATTGCATTTTAATCCACCAAAATATTCGTGAATACTTAGGAATACTGTCTTAAAATATACCATTTTCAAAACAACAAAAAAAACACAAAAATTAACTTTGGATGGTCTTAAAGTATGTAGTCAAGTTGAGTCAAGGCATGACAAAGCTCTAAACGTATTCTCGCATCATTATAGTTTTTTAAGAACATAATTATTTTGTGCGATTATGTGCGATTCTAAAGATTTTTAATTTGTTTCATTATAAGTGCCAAAATTTCACGAAAGTCATTATTTGACTTTTGGCGTTCTATCCCTTCCAAAGGCAGATTAAACAAAGTTATTATGTTTGTAAAGTCAAGATTTGTTGATTTGCTCCTTACACAAGATCAGGAGAAGCCCCTATGGACCTTTCTGAAAAAAGAATGTGAGAAGATTCGTGTGAAATGGCTTCGTACGATTAGACTTATTTTTAAGTGTCTATGAAAAATGGTTAAATTAAGAATTAGTGTTTTATATGTTCCACGAATAGTCACTGAAACCAAGTTTCAGTATTGGTAGACCGAAAAAGCGTTTTGAAGATAGTTGTACAAAAACGAAAAAGCGCAAAGTTCAATTGGAAAAATATAACGATGCACAGCTATTTTTTGCTGCACAATTAAGTGTGCGAGCCAGTGGAAAATGAGACGCTGCTAATTTAATGGAGGAAGTATCTACAGTTTTACCAAAACGAGCTACTGGTTATAAAAAAGCTCGGAGATAAATTAGCGTGAAAAAATACCAACGGTCTTACACCCCGGAAGAAGCGTTGGCTTTATTTATTGCAAACAATTTCACTGTGCAAATGTATGCTGAAGAAGAAGAAGGATGAAATAAAGGGTAAATTCAAAGAAATCAGTCTCATAGTAGACAAAGTTAAACCAGATTTTGGTACGAGCAACGATAGGAGCAGCGCAAGGGCGTTTTTCACGATTTTAAAGCAACGGCTCGTATCACCAGTATCAAAGAAAATTTAATTTATCTACTATTCTTACAGTCATAGCGTCTAGCTATAAAATGGACCCGGACAAATTTAAGCAATATTGTTTGGAAACACGAGATCCTGATACACGGAGCAGAAATAATAGAACAAATGTCTGAAGAGGCTTTAAAGGGCAAAACAAAGAAATCAGAAAGGTCAAATTAGGTCACACATTAAAAACTTCTCGTGTTCGCACAAATTATGATTTATTTAAATATTTATTAATGTCGTCTGATCCTTACATTTATTTGTTACGGAAACTGCCTAAGAAAAGCAGCATAAAACATTTTGCTCACATAAAAACTTTGTTAAAATCCAAATAAATTTAGTAGAATTAACAAAATTGTTTTTTATTTGCTGCCACATCTCTAAATTGTAATTTGAGACCATTTAAAATCCTATACGTCTGATTCTGAGTTTTGTCCAGCTAGATTGGTCAAATCGTACACTGTGCGGCGGCGTGCAACCGTCCCTTCGCCGATTGACAATTCTAGGCATCATGCAGTTGTCAAGGTAATGTCTTTGTAATTTTCTGTGACATATAGTTAACCCTTTGTGCTAGTAACTCAACATCGTATTCCAAGCGTTGCACTCAAAACTTGAAATGCATTTATTGGCTTTGTGTTGGAGCTAATTTTGCCAATTTCAATTTATTAATGGTAAAAAAGCTTCTGGTAAACACAGTTTAGTAATATTGAATTCTAAACTTATGCAAATAAGTCAATAATCTTAAATTTACGAGTGTAAGTTTATTGTAAAATTTTTCATCGG
This sequence comes from Plectrocnemia conspersa, assembly GCF_051122295.1. NCBI lineage: Eukaryota > Metazoa > Arthropoda > Insecta > Trichoptera > Polycentropodidae > Plectrocnemia > Plectrocnemia conspersa. The sequence continues at coordinate 27,233,378 of NW_028277176.1, read as the reverse complement.
ACATGGACGAATCGTGCCGTGTTAAGACTGAATCGCGTGATACTTGACAGTTAAACTGATTTTTTCCTTCAAAGGGTATCTATATTTTTATGATATGGGATGAAACGGGATTATATGCTCTAATTATGCATAATTCTTACTTAATATTGAGTGTCTGTTATGAAATAAAATGATTAGAAAATTTAGTATGACGGAAAAAAAGAGCGAGATGCAAGCAGAGATCGCTATTTCGCTCGCATTATTAAAATGACCGGTTGACAACAAGACAAATGTTGAATTATATAATAAGGAAGTTACTTCGAACAGATATATTATTTCCAAATTATTTGACGTGATTTGCTTTTATATAAACAAGAACTTTCTTTTCGAGGACATTCTGGAAATAATAATACCGTAAATAGAGGTAACTATGTTGAATTATTGTATTTTCTAAGCGAATCAGATACAAAAGTGAGAATAGTTTATCAGCTCTTGCATTAAGTGTTGCAATCCGCGGGCTCTCGCGCCTGCGTCGGGACTCGCGCGCAGATCAGCAGTAAAGGGCCCATCGGTCGCCACGCTCGGGTGTAGTGCAGGGGTCGGCAACCTTTTGAGACGGAAGAGCCAAAAGTTAAGTTTTTAAAGAGCCACTAACATTTTTATTTCAATATTATGGTATTTGATTTGGATTAGGTATATAAATTTGATTTTTTATTTAAAATGATAGCTTTAAATATGAAATAATATTTATTCATATAGCACCATTCATATGCACCAATAACTAAACAAACAGAACAGTGTTGCCACATTTCAAAAATGTCAGCTGTCCGTATACTCTCTACTCCACCTATTCTCACTGTTCTCTGTTGAGTGTTTTTATCCTGTTTAAAGTTTTTTTTGCAGTATAATCTTTTTTATGAATTTTGAAAATAAAATAATTATTAATATTTGCGCATGGAACTAGAGAGCCGCATCTTGACGTCAAAAGAGCCGCATGCGGCTCGCGAGCCGCAGGTTGCCGATCCCTGGTGTAGTGCTATCGCTCCTCAGAAATGGTGCCCTGTTAACTGAATTCGCGTGCTTTCATTTTTCCAAAGGCTCTGATGTAACGGCCCCACACAGGCTCACGTAACAATATCAATCGAAAAAAACTTAGACAAATTAAAGAAAGACAATATATTATATGATGCGGTTATTGCTGACTTTTGTATGAAGGAGCGCGAATAAAATTAATTTTCAAAAAATAAATACATAATGTTTATAAAATAAAGAAAATATAGTTTTTGTTCTCATCCCCCTTAACCGCATGCCCTGTTTCAAAGTCACCGCACGCTATTAATGTATATTGTATGTATAGAGATGGGGAGCTATACTTTCGTATGTACGTAATAATTAATAAATAATAATATTTTGATTGTCTAATCATTTTAATCGTCACTACGCTCTGGCACATAAAATACTAATTTTACCGCCTATATCTTGTAAATTTCTTACAATTTACTTATATTTTGTATACATATTTTCTAAAATATTCATTACTTGATTTTCTCCAAGTATTTTTGCGCTATTATGACGTACTCTCTTTTGTCAAGCGCTCATATGACTGTCTGCGCATTTGACGTACGCTATTTTGGTAAACGTTCTTATAACGCAGCGCTTATTATGCAGCGCTCATATGACGGCGCTTATTTGACGCACGCTCTTTTGACCGGCTGCCATGGTGGGTCAATCGACTCATAACACTAAGTGTTTTGGAAAAAAAAACTTTTTTTTTAATTTTTAATATTTTTAAACAGTATCATAAGTATATTCGAAATCTCTATTTTGTATCAAAAATTCAAGTCTATATCTTTAAAAGGAACCAAATACTAGCGTTAACTATATGCCAAGTCGCATAAAAGCTCGTATGGGTGCCCGGTCAATTTACCATAAGACTCGTTTTAATAAAAAAAAATAGAAATTAAGTTTCTTAACACTTTTTGTATACAATATTTTTCAGTAGGATTTCATTTTGCAAAGTTATGACACTTTTAATTTTTACATTGGCCGCCATTTTGTTAATAAATATAATTTAATTTCATAATTTCCAAGAAAATATTTCGAATGTGTCCTTATTTATGAATATTACAAATGTGTTCAATTAAGATCATATGCTTGAGAATGTATGTTTGTATTTAGCAGAAAATTTGTGAAAATACGTTCTTAAAGATGAAAATTATAGTTCAGCATTATTAGATAACAATTTTTAATAAATTTTGATTATAGGAAGTGTCAAACTACAACTTCAGTTTGATAAAATGTTAATTAAGGAAAGCTTACTACTAGAGACGCGTATTTTAAGCAATTTACAATGGATGCCAATATTCATAATAAATTAAAATATATAAAATATGCAAATAGATTCTAAAATATTAAATTGAAAAAAAATCTGACCTCTGCATTTAACAAATAAAAAGATCGATCCAATTATTTGTACAAGTTTCATGTATGTATTATATGTATAATTAAATCTAAGTCAGTAATCGTGTTTATAAATTTCATCACATCCCACATTAATGACAAAAAGGTGTATAATTTTCCATTATTTAATCAAAATCAAAAACTTATTATATTGTTTGTTATAATATACAATACCGTCGACTTCTGAATGTTACTCAAAATCTTCTTGAAGCTATTTTAATAAACAGAACTGTGAGGCGGTCGCCTCACCACTGCACTTCTAACACAGACCATTTAGTGGGCGAGCAGATGGGGAGGAATATTTCTAATTAAATTTTATTAAAATAACTTTAAGAGGATTTTGAATTCTGATAAGCACTACAATATCTTGCGACTTCATAAATCGATGGATATTGATAAATATCATCATCGTTTCGGTGAAATCATAAAGAAAAAAAATAAAGAAATCAAAAATGTTTTTAATAAGAATTAAATGCGGTCATTGCAACCTGTAATATATTGCTAACTTATTTTTTCTAAAAATAGTTCTTATCATTTCGGTGAAATCTTGGAGAAAAAAGTAAAGAAATCAAAAATATTTTTAATTATAAATTAAATGCGGTTATTGCAAACACGTATTGCGTGCGCGACTGCCTCACAACTCTGCGCTCCTAATACAAAACCATTCTGAATCAGTTGGGGAGGAAGGAATATTTTATTAAAATAAAATAGCTTCAAGAAGACCAGCGACATTCAGAAGTCGTCGGATATTGATAATAACAATATAATAAGTTTTAGAAATTGTTTAAATTATGGAACATAATACATCTTTTTGCCATTATTGTGGGATGGCTATAATCTAGTATTATTATATAAGCTATTAAAAAAATATCTTCCTGTAATCACCGTATGCCTAATTTAAAATAATAGTTGTAAGTAGTAGTTAGATTTAAAAAAAATATGTGGCATGTATAGTACGTCAACTTAATATAAAAATATTAATATTAAGATTTTTTTTATTATATTAGCACAAATAAAATATTTTAAGCTGCCCAAATAGTGCCATTTAACATCGACACAAAATAAATTATACGTTATTTAAAGAAATATAATCAAAATTGCAACAATTCGGTATTCCAGCGATAAAAGAGATTTGCTAAAAGATAACGTCATATTCGACAAAAAAGTTTTTTACCTACGATTTTAACCAGTGATTCTGCTATACATGCAACGCGGTCTAGTATAGCCTCAACAACAAAAAATCAAATAAATATATGTCTATATTATATAAATTTATACTTATTTCAACTGGTAAAATCCATGCTTTTTAGTACTAATACAGTTCGAATTACAATATTCTCTATTGTATGCAACATAATTGAATAAATCAAATACTTAGCCTTTCGAAGCCTCTATTCTGGTGCTTTAGTTCGGGTACGATTAAACGGGTTTGCTTTGCTAGCTGTTCCATTTTCTGCAGTGCCAATAATCAAAACTACTTACCCCCTTAGTTACACAAGACAAGAACGCGGAGGGCTCTTTGGCTTGCGTAATCAGTTATTAATTGAAAATCGACCCGCTCTCGATTAGAACTCCCTTGAACCGAACCTCCTCTGGGGACAATTTGTTATGATTTTAATTAATCGTTCACGTCACTACTGGATGTCCTCTTCCGTTCGAAATATACACAAAGTTTCGGCGGTGATTGATTGGATTTTTCTGCGCTTCAAACGTTTGTGATGGACGGCGTTTTGCGAATTTTCAAAAATGTATCAATCAACACGGAACAATTCCGTTCGCACTTCGGGATATACATTTTGTAATACACAAATAAAAGGGGGAGATTCGTTTACGTATTGTTAATCGAAATGTGTATGTAAATCTAAATATTTACTACAAAGTTTTTTATTTTATTTAGGGTAAACTGAGTTATGATAAAGCTTTTGACAAAGTTGAGCATTTTAAACTTCTATAAATATTTTAGGATAAAGGAATTGATGATAATTGAAAACCTATATTGTAAAAAAACTGCCAATGTTCAAATTAATAATATATTTAGTGAATATATCCAAATAAACTTCCATTCAATATTTTAATAAGTATTGCAGAACATCAAAATAAGAAAGCATTAATATATTGGGAAAAATATCAGAGGATCATAATACAAACTAAATCAAATCATCCTTCAGGAGAAAATTAATAGACATTATGCGGTTTTTCAGCAAAACATTTTATTTTTATTTCTTGGAACAACCTTGAAATTGAAAGAAAAGCACTCAAAAAATGAAAGTAGAAATTATTTATCTCTCTTTAAATATTCAAAGCTTCATTTATGTGCCCTCTACTAGATTGCATCAAGGGTTGGGGCTATTACTATGTTTTTGACATACAGCTAACTTACAATTCTGAAAGATACCATAAATTTTAATGGTAATATATGAATCAACTAACCTAACCGTCAAATACCCGCAGATGTTACTATTAATTTAAATTTAAATTCAAATATAGAACCCCAACATAAAATCTGGTAAATACGACGACACAGATAGCGCCATAGTTGTCAGGGGCGAATGTCGACGTGATCTCGCGTTTTTTTATCCTTTCGACCACCAAACGGACATCCCGGTTGGCAATAAAAAAATAAGACGTACTTTATGCGACCATAATCTACCCCTTATCGTTTTATTATTCATTTTTTCCCTACATGCCACAGTCATTTCCAGACGAAAAATATTGTCTAGATTCAAAACTATTCCTATTCCTCCAGTTGCTCTCATATCTGTATTTTATTATAATTATCCCTCTACTCTTATTAAATCACCGATTAAATCACGATTTTGTGTTGAATAAGTCATTTTTCATTCTCTACACGTATCCACTTTTCGTTGGACGCTGCACTTTTTTTTAGTATTTCATAGTAACGCGGCGGCAAAAGCGAATGAAAATTAGACTTTGTCGCTGGAATAATTAACTGACTTTGTGAGCTGTAATTTTTTTTATTATATTATAATGAAAGTTTACCAGGAAAATGTAATGTACGGGCTATAAATTAAATTAAACAGCATTTTAAAATTTATAGCACGAACATAATCAAAAATTTAATACTATTCTAGCTACTATTTCCTATTAAAAATTATGCAATTTCAACACATTTACAATATTAAATAATCTGTAATATTATCAAAAGTGGTGAATATTTATTGAAGACAATAATATTATTACAACCACGGTGATGCTTATCGTGAAATGTGATGTTTGTCTGTATTTATTCTTCCGCTTATTTTCCCTTGAGATGTGACTTGGCTTAGTTTTTATTTTGGACTTGACTTAATAAAAGTTCTAAAACTATAATTAGTTTTAGAACTTCCATTAGGTTCGGTCTGGGTTTGAACAGTAAATGATTAAGTTTCATAGCCTTTCATAGAAATATATATCGACTAGTGAAAATTCACGGTAATATTTATAGGACGGATGGTAAATAAATAATCATAAGTATGTAAATATTATTATTACTACATACAGACAAGTTGAAATCATATAATTCTACTAGCACCTGCCAGATAATTTATATTTTCATTGGTAAAAATATATATCTATTGGTGAAAAGGTACAGGTGGCCCTCGACTTTCGCACATAATAAGTTCCTGAAAATGTGTACGAATGTTGAATGTTCGTAAGTAGAGGGAAGTAAAAAAAATTGAAATTGTGTGTATTGTAAAATATTTATTTTTCAAGTAAATATAAGATGTTTAAGAGGCGTTTAAGAGACACGTTTAAGTGTCTGTTTTGCGGGTGTTTCCTTTGAAAAGTTATCATGAGTTAACTGTTTTCCACTATTCTTTTTCTTTTCTTCATATAGTATTTTATAACATGCTATGTTTTTATTGATCGCCCCACGTACTTGAGATATGCGTTCTCCATTGGGATCACAATCTTCCATAATATTTAAAAAATTGTCAAGGTGCGTGACGGCTTCATTCATATTTTTCATTGTTAAAGAGTTTTCCAAAATAAACCTGTCTCATCTACATTAAATATTTGGCTAGATGAATATTCTACATCTTCAATAATTTTGGATAATTAGGAAATAAATTCTTTTGCAGCATGTTTATCCGCATCAGCCGATTCTCCAGTAAATTTAATAGTATGAAAATAATACCTCATTTAAAATTGTAAAACCAACCGTTACTTGCTTGTAATTGTTTTTTCTAGATTTTCTTTTATGAATAAGCACATGAAAGTGAATGTGTTATTTATTTATTTTTCTGCGTTAAATCCAGTTGTCAAATTATCAATAATACAATTTATACGTAAAAACATTAAATTTATATAATTCAGCTGGTGCTGTTTTTCAGTCTCTTCGAACAATAATGTTTATTGTCGAAGTTCTTCCTAGAAAGTGGGTGCTTTTGAAGGCAATGTTCTGCTTTTTTTATTTTTTGTATGTATAAAAAAGACTATAGAAACTTATACCTGAAATACATCAGTACGTATGTACAATACATACATTTGAAACAACTAGTTTAGTTCAGATTTATTATTTGAGGTCGTTTTTACTTTTTTTATGAATATATTCTAGCTATGAATTTTTCCAGAGTCGTCCCTCCCCCTCTCAGCAAGCTTTACTTGAATCATCCTCTCGTTGATCTTGTTATTTACAATATAAATATTGTAAATAAAAACAAATATATATGGTATATGGCATATGTATATTTATTCTTATAATCTTACTACTCTAAAATAAGTTTTTTAAGTTGAGTTTGATTATTTTTTATATAATTTATTTAAAATAATTTTATTTAAAAAATTATTTACTGTTATATGAAAATATTTATAGGAACATTAAATAGTTGTATCAAGGGCGAAACAAGTAATGCATTTTTCATTATGTTCAGTTAAAAAATGTACTCGTAATTAACGAAAATAGTAAAGGATCTAAAAGTGGACCTTGAGGATCATCAGTAAATATGGAATTTGATATTTTTTTAATTTTTTTTTTATAAAGTAATAAAAATTATAAATAAGCATATATAAAGTAGTGCCGCATAACTTTGGTTACTGTAAAATTAAATTTAAATGAAATAATTTTAGAACAGTTATCATAAATTTCTGTTATAATAATATTGCTTTGTATAAAAACATTGTCTGTGACAAATTGTACATTATGATGAAATGTTGGGCACGACTGGCTCGGAAAAGCATCGTAGTCACGTTTCGCCGTAGGTAAGCACGTAGCGCAGGTCGCTGCACACAACTTTCCTACAATAAAAAATAAAACTTGAAAAAAATAACTACGCTTATTGCCGTTTATGACGCCCCACAATAAAAAACTTTGACTGTGCACTCCTACCTCCTCTCCCCTTCTGATGATCCGCTCCGTCGTAATGGCCGACGCCATTTCGTTGCCGGCTCGCATGACGACGACCGCCATTGTCTTTTCACATTATCGTTGATAAGGCGAGTGCATCGGATGCGGCTTTAATGCGAGTGTTCCGTGCAAGACTTGACCCGATTAGGCGCTCCTTTATGTGAGTATATCGGGATAGCCCGATGGGGAAAAGCGATAGTGGTGCAAGAGAAGAGATGTTGTTTTCGAACAATAGCATCGCCGACGTTTGATAAGACGGGCGAAGCGGTCTTAACGATATTAGCAAAACAATCCATTACGTCATGATTCTATTTGTGTACAATAATTCATTATTTCAGTTCATATATCTAATTAGTATTTGAAGTAGAGTGGTAAATATGTGTTGATGTCTTGGGCTATATATGAGCGCCACTTGAAATCCGAATCCTAATGTTTGATGCGAGCGGTTTTGATAAATAGTGAACGGGTTTATTATGGCCAATTATTACGGGCAATTGCCGCCTCTTGGGTATGCTTGTGTATATTATATAGTCGCCTTCTCGGTCATTCAAATCTGTTTTGCGTATGGATTTCGAGCGTGACAATCATCTACATGATGTCAGTGCTTTGAGATATTTTTGTATTCTGTCTAGTTGTGCTCCTAAGGTTTAATAATTTTTAATAACTTAATAAACATTCGGTTCATCTATGTTGTGTTTTTATATACTTGGCAACATCAGGCTCCTGATATAGATGACGCTTACTTATAGTTTTTGATACCTGAAAAGGTTTTTATCAGGTTGTTTCTCAAATAATGCAGCAAGATATTTTATTATATTATATTTTATCTTTATTAAATTCCCCTAAGCTACACGTACAAGTAGTAATCTTCTGTCGTTCCACTGTTACTAATCTTCTGTCGTTCACCAAAACGGTGACAACTTCTCTCGATGCCGGAATTCAAGTAGACGTCGTGTATACAGATTTTGAGAAAGCCTTTGACAAAGTTTGTCATACGTTATTATTAAAAAAATTGTCGAGCCTCGGTTGCTCAGATAATTTAACTCGGTTATTCTCGAGTTATTTAAGCAATCGTAGACAGTTTGTAACCTATGGTGGCCGATTGTCAAAAGAATATTTTACCCCTTCGGGGGTTCCTCAAGGATCCAATTTGGGACCTCTGCTTTTTGTGTTATTTAATAATGACATAAATACAGCAATTAAAAATTCAAGTTTTCTTCTGTACGCAGATGATTTAAAATTATATAAATGCATTCGATCTGTTGCGGACTCCTTCTCTCTACAAAGTGATTTAGACTCTCTGTGGAGATGGGCTTCCGTTAACCGTCTGCCCTTTAGTGTCGGAAAGTGCCATACTGTGTCATTTTCTCGATCCCGTTCGCCATCAGCTTATTTCTACCATCTCGGTGGTAACATTTTGACTAGAGAAACTTCCATTAAAGATCTCGGAATCACTTTCGAGAGCAAATGGAGGTTCTCTCTACACATACACGACGTCTGTGATAAATCTTCCAAGATGCTCGGCTTTGTTATGAGGAATGCCTTTCACTTTGACGATCCGTCAGTTATTCGCATCCTCTATGACACCTTAGTTCGTAGCATTTTTGAATCGGGATCTATAATTTGGAATCCCCGAATAGCCAAATATTCCCTTTTAGTAGAAAAAATTCAAAAAAGGTATTTAAGATACCTTTACAAAAGGACATTTGGTTATTATCTGTTCTTATATCCCAGCGCCTTTCTTTTAGGAGCGTTGGGATATGATTCGCTGAATTCTCGCAGAAAGCTGTATGTCGCTAAGCATTTTTTCAAACTACTAAAAGGTGCTGTCGACAATCCAGCTATTCTCGAGGAATTCCAGTTTTGGGTTCCGGAACATTTTCGAGAATCACGATCGAGACCTCTTTTGATGGCAGTTAGGGCTAGGACATCCGCACTTGCCGACTCGCCTATAGCTGTGGCCATACGGCTCCTTAATACGCTGGCATTGAAAATTGATTTATTTAATGTTAGCTACGAGGATCTGATCCGGTTTATATCTTTTAATTTTAATATTTTATAATTTTTTTTTGTTATGCTTAAGTATTGTTATATTTATTTATAAATATACGTTTTTTTATGTTTTATAAATTTATAATTTGCTTTCGACCATTGTGGCGCATTGGGGTAACCTGTTAGGCCACGATGGTCTAAATTTAATCGAAAAAATAAAATAAAATAAAAAATAAAAAGATAGCTGAAAATTGTTTTACAATTTGTACGACTTACTGTTTAGATACAGATATAATATCTAAAACACATTTTAAAAGATGAGCCGTCCGAGAAGTTTAATGATCTGCAGCCAAGTGATTACTTCTGTGACACTTGTAAGTCTAAAGAGAAAGTGGCTCGACAAATGTTTCGGAATACACAAAAATCGTATTATTTTCTACAAAAATTTAAATCAATCGACTTAAGTACAACATTTTTTGCTATTAAATATTGTTAATAAGTAGTAGGTTTTTTCATTGACTCGTCCGAAAATTATATTTACTCTAAATTTAATATAATAAATATTAAATTATTATAAATAACAAATTTCCAGAACGATTTTCTATATAAATAATATAATTATTTTAGTATATAATTATATATATTACATAATTATTATAAATAAGGATGAAAACGTTGATTAGATTAGTATTCTTTTATTAACTATTGATAAATAGTGACCGCTTTTTATATAAAATTGATTACCTGTCGTATATGTGACAGATTTAAATTTAAATTTAATCAACGACATCGATAACAAGCCAGAATAATAGTTAATCAAAAACAATAGTTGCCAAAACGCGTCCAACGGGTAAATTCACACGACGTGTTCAATTAACTTCACGCAAAATTATATCACTCGAAAGCACCTGTTTGCAAACGCTCTTTGAAATAAATTAATCCTAAACAAGCATTCGATAGGATAAACCCGTGAAATTTATCGCTTCCGAAGATTCTAAGTAGATTAGGACGTCGTGTTTTTCCTATCGACAGCGTTAATTCGTTAAGTAAACGTCGGTCATTCCGTCACGTCACGCCATGATGATATATCTTCACAGGAGGATGTCACAGTTGGCACGTGCGACCAAATACGGAAGATATATGATAGCAGAAATGGCGATTGTCCTGCACCAGGATATGGTGCCTTACAAGCCTCGAGTGATGTATGGATTGTTCCAATGTTGCCGCGTCCTCCTATACACAAGAAACAATAAATCGTGTGTGTATCAATAAGATGAAAAAATGTGTAATAAAATTTATACCGTACTAGACTTGCTCAAACACACTTAAATCTACGTTAATTTTTTGTGAAAATACAAATCGATAAACGTGTTTGTTTTTGTCAAGTCTGTGTCACGTAGTCTCCAATTTTCATTAAATTCTTACGATTCTAGTGACTGCTTATCCTAGTCGTAGTAAAAAGCGGTTACATTTTTCAGTCTTTTCGGTCAATTATTGGCGTAGCTTCACTTGATGATTGACTGAACTCTCATTTATTTTAAGATAAAAGCGAAGTTGTGGTCTTGTCATGACGAAAATATTTTTTTTATTAATTCGTGTTTACAGAAAATAGGTCTTCATCGACTGCCCAATGCGATGGTTTGTGGAAAGAAACATACTATTTCTTTTTGTTTATTAAATATCAAGTTAGTTAATTAATATTTAAAACAAAATGTTTATTAACCCTTTGCACTCCTATTTTTATTGGTTGGCTCGTAAGTAAAAATAAAATAAAACCTGTTTTATCTTATTTTATGGATAATTTCTAAAAGTAAATCAATATAAATATTTAAATAAATAATTAAAACATAATTTACATAATTTAGTAGTTTACTAGATCGAAAATACATCAAATCTGTAGAGACTAATATTATTATTTGAGTTGCCGCTGAAAATGTCGATAGTTGTCAATCGCGCATTTTAATAGTGCGAGCGAAATAGCGAGCTCCGCTTGCATAACGGCATCTCGCTCTTTTTTCCGTCTTACAAATTTTTTTTTTATTTCATACAGACACACAATATAAAGTAATAATTATGCACAATTAGAGCATATGATCCCGTTTCATCTCATACCATAAAAATATAGATACCCTTTGAAGGAAAAAATCAGTTTAAGAGCAATAATTGACAACGTAAAACTGTCAAGTATCACACGATTCAGCCTTATTCTTTGTAAATTTCTCACAATTTACTTATATTTTGTATACCTAATTCTTAAAATATTTATTACTTGATTTTCTCCAAGTATTTTTGTGCTCTTATGACGTGCTTTCTTTTGTCAAACGCTCATATGACTGTCTGCGCATTTGACGCACGCTATTTTGTTACAGCGCTACTTTGGTAAACGCTCTAATGACGCAGCGCTCTTTTGACGCACGCCCATTTGACCGCGTTCATTTGTGACGTTGCCAAGAATTTTATTTATTTAATTTTAATTAAAAAACTTACTTTTAATAATATTATCAACTATTTAATCAAAAACAATTGAGAGTTTAAATAAAAAAAGAAAGAAATACTAAACTAGATATTATGTTTAACATAATAAAATCATGGTCTAGACCTGAGATTTTTAAAGTGGGCGATAAATGAATCTCGAAGGGCAATGCGGCGCCAGAGGAAATTTGAAGAGCGATGAAGTAGCCAAGTGAGCAAAGCTTAAGAAATAATGTGAAATTTTAAGCACTTAATGTTTACAATAAAGTAAATTATTTGTTTGCTTAAAATTTCTTTATTTTTACTAGAAGGTATTGAAAGCAGTCATTGTAATCGTTTTCTCCGGTAACTTATGGGTTAGGCTCGAATCTTACGAAACTTCCATTAATAATATTTGGCTACAAAAAAATATTAAGCAATTCGCTAGCCGACCAGCTGTCGGATTTTTATTGATTTATAGATTTTTACTTGATACGTTTTAGTGAAATTATAATATATATATATAGACATAGCTACCATTATAATTAATTATTATGTGAGATAGAAAGGTGTTCTTCAATGGTAGGCGATGAGCCAAATAAGTTTGAGAAACTCTGGTCTAGACAAGATTGCAAAATATTATTTTATTATATTTTTTATTTTAATACTACTTAGTCCGATTACATGTCATGGTCCAGACAACCATTATAGGCCGATGGCGCAACATGTGTTCATGTTTGCGCCAAAATGCGATGCATAACAAAATACAAGGATCTCTTTTTGGTTGCTGTTAAACCATGTAATTAAGCGGCTAGTAATAAGTTCAAGTGATTTTTATTATTTAATTTCACTTATTTTATTCAATTTTATGTCACGTAGTAGAATTATCTTTAATTTAGAACTCTCAAACTGACAATATTAAATAATAAAAAAATTTCAAAATTATTGTAAAATATTTTTCATATATTTTAAATTACGTATATTATTATGTAATAACAAAATAATAATGTTATGCCTTAATAATCTTTTAACATACCTGAAAATATAATATAAAAGCATTTTTTATATATAAACGTTATCTTAAAAAAGGTAAGTGTGCCTACAATTTTCCTCAAAAATATAAATTTAATTTAATACATATTATTTAATATTTAATACACGCGTATCATAAATATATTTACTGCTATAACATTAAACAAATAATGTTTTCATATAACTCAGATTACGGTATAATGAACCTAACCTAGCCTAATTCGAAATATTTTTAATAATATGTACAAAAAATTTACATCAGTGGCGTGCGGTCCATACATGCGGTAGATGCGGCGCATGCCTTGGAATTGTAAGACGATTCTAAAAACTACATTTTTGTATCTTTTATTAATTTTTCAATTTACGTATATATGAAACGTAATCTCTCAGAAAATCAGTTACAGACAACCATACCGATCCTCAGCCAGCCCGTCCGCAGACGGACGGGCTGGCTGTCCAGCTGTCTTGGGCAGTCGATACGCATGCAAATGAATTGAATTGCTCGCGCATGCGCACTAGAACTTCAGCTGTTACTCGTGCTCGTGCTTACAGTCGCCCGTCATCAACCTTTCATGCGGTTGACATTTTGAATCTGTCTATTTCTCCGGCCTTTCGGCCTTCATGTCTTGCAGTGGGAGCTGCCGGCTTCCCATACCAATAGTCGGGCAGGTGTAAAATCTCTCGTACACTTACGAAAAAATATTCCATAAATGCTTTTTATACACTTCAACGCTCGTATGAAACTTTTTTTAATTTTATGAGGTTGAAAAGTGAACTTATTTATATATATTCGTCACTAAAATTCCATTTAAAATTTATAAATTGCATTAATAATGTGATTATCAAAAATGATCTAAAGGATATTTGAACTATTTAATTATTAAATTATTACAAGAGCTTCTGTTGAAAGATTTTCTACAGTGAAAAGAGTAGATACATTCACTAGAAGTGAGAGTTGATTGTCAGCTCTTGCATTATTATCAATCGTAAAAAAACTGCTTAACAAATTAATGAAAGATGATATATTATATGATGCGGTTATTGCTGACTTCTGTAAGAAGGAGCGTCGAATAAAATTAATTTTCAAAAAATAAATACATAATATGGTTATCAAACAAAGAAAATAAATTTAAAAACATAGTTTTTGTTTCCTCCCCCCCCCCTCACTGCATGCCCTGTTTCAAAAATAAACGCACGCCACTGGTTTACATATACTAAATATTATAAATTAATGTACACGATAGATGCAATGCATAGTATTTTGATTCCAGGATTTATATGGGGTCCAAAAAAATAAAAAATATGTAGAAAATATGAACTAATTATAATTTAAAACTTATTTTTTTTAAATTTTTCTTTTATGAATCAAACACATGTGTTAAAAAAATATATAGATAATAAATATAAACACAAAAATATAATTGAATAAATGTGTTCATATGTAAATTTGAGTTAGGCTGGGTTAGGCTATGGTTACGTAGCCTAATCTAGCCTAATTTCAAATATTTGTAGTAATAAATATTTATAAATTTAGATCCACGTGTACCAAATTTAATAAATTCGTGTACACACTATTGTGGTAACCAAAGCAGTGCGATGCATCTAGGCTTAAAATTATACAAGGTGTACTAACAATTTTTTTTTTAAAATGGAATTTTTACAAAATAAACACACCAAAATTTATATTTTATTTTATAAAAGCTAATGCATTGTTACCTGTTTATGAAAATAAGTACAAGTGTTTTAAATTTTATATATATATATATATATACATACAAATATATTATTAAAAAATTGTATAAATAAAAACATTTAAAAAACGCTACATTTAGCTACGGTATTACGTACCCTAACCTAGCCTAACTCAAAATATTTTTGATAATAAATATGTATAAAAATTTTAGTTGTACATGTACTTAGTTTTATATATTTATGTACGAACAGGTGTGGTTAAAAAACCGGGATTTTGCCAAAAATTAGCAAAAAAGTATTAGGTAATCCCGGAATTAATGTCGTTTTTTTAATAGGCAACTTTGGCTTAGTATTTTTGGGTCCGATGAGCAGTGAAGACGTGCGCTGTAATTTTTTTCTTCTCTGTGATCCTTTGCCTTTCTTTTAAACAAAAAAAATCTTTTCTACCCCATTTACAAACAATGGCAGAGACGTGTTCTTCGGAAACACATTTAAGAAGCTGTATGCTGTTTTCGTTTCATTAAAAAAAAACTGCGACAGAAGCAACAGAATGCATTTATGACATTTACGATGATATACTGGACAAAAGAAAGTGCCAAAGTTGGTTCAAAAAATTTCCAACGGGCAATCTCGATTTGAAGGACGAGCTTCGAAGTGGACGGCCCAGTCTAGTGGATAGTCCAGCTCTAAAGGCGGAAATCGAAGCAAATCCGATTATGACCATTGATGAATTATCGAAGAAAGTCGGCACATCACGGTTGAACACCCATCGTTATCTTGAGAAACTGCGAAAAGTTAAAAAATAAGGTATCTCGGTTCCTCGCGCGCTCACCGACGCAACAAAGCTCAACGCCTCAACACATGCAAAATACTGCAAGAAAAGCAACATTTTACCCCGTTTCTCCATGACCTTATCACCAGAGACGAAAAATGGGTTCTTTATCATGATATAAAAAAATAGAAACAATGGTTAAATCGAAGTCAAACCCCAATTCCAACACCAAAACCAGGACTACATCCTCGAAAAGCATTATTGTGTGTGTGGTGGGATTCGAAAGGTGTAATTTATTATGATGTTTTAAAACAAGGGCAAACTGTTACTGCAGCCCTCTATTGTGAACAGATGGACAAATTAAATACGACGTTACAAAAAATTAGACCTGCTCTTGTGAATAAAAGTAATGTCATTCTTCAGCATGATAACGCCCAGCCGCATGTTGCCGATATTACCCGTAAAAAAATCCAGGACCTTAGCTGGAATCTTTTATTGCATCCACCCTATTCTCTGGACTTGGTACCGAGCAACTTTCACTTATTTCGCTTTTTAGAAACGCAATTGGGGAACAAAAAATTCGACAATTCGACAAAAACTGAAATCGGGTCTTTCGGAGTTCTTCGAATCTAAACCAAAAGCCTTTTATGAGAAAGGAATTTTAGATCTAGTAACAAGATGGCAAAGAGTCGTAGATAACACTAGAAATTACTTTGTATTAAAAAAATATTAAATAATTGAAAAAAAAAATAAGTTTGAGTTTTAATAAAAAACGACATTAATTCCGGGATTACCTAATATAAATTATGTAAAAAGAAATTTTGTCAAAATCAATAAACAAAAATTAAAAACTTAATTTTATTTTCACTTAATTTTATAAAATAAAATTTCAAAAGAATTTATAGTAAATCAGATGATAAAGAGCTAAATAAAAGTTTTATTAATCAATTGAAATGCAGTTTGAAAGCAAAACTTTAGAGCACTGGTGTAAATCTGGATTGAATTCTCATTACTAATTAAGGCAAGTGCAGTGCAGGGAGTAGTTCAAACACTATTGTTTTATAGATTGATCTTTAAATGTTATATATTATTACTTTCGTCATGGTTGCGAACAATATAACATTTACTAGGACTCATATAATTGATCCTTCATGCGGTAACACTTCCATGTCCACCGATGTGACTTGCCACGTGTATATGAGACTTATTTAGATATTTCAAATGAATTCTAAGCTAGAACTATCACATCTATTATTCTCAATCATTATTTTTATACACTCATACGCATACGTGCACACACGCGTTGATTAAATCGGTGGTCCGCGTCGAACGGTTCGTTCGAAATAGGCATTTTGAAAACGACTGTCAGTTACAGGCGAGGCTTTCAATGAAAATTGGATAGGCCAACCGACTGCGTAGGTATATAGGTGAATTGACTCTCAAATTAGTTTTGGGCATTGCAGACACTGAGCAGATCAAAGAGCACAACAGAGCTCCAGTGTAGGAAATTAGCGAACGAGCACGCGCCATATGCGATTATCATCTTTGATAATGCAAATTTACCCTTAATATGAGCTCTGAAAAATATATATTTATAGTATAAAAAATGGTTATTGCTGTTTAGATTAGATCGCAATTATCGGTTTCAGATTATATATTAAATAAAGTCGATAAAACTCGTTTTAATACTCGAATGATATATTGACGCTTTGGCGTTAATTGGATGCGATGTACTTTGTACAAAAATATTTATTGCTTAATAATAACAAAAAGTTTTTTGGTAATTAATCATTTTAAATATATAAGAATTTATACATTGACAAAGTAAAAATATATTTTTTTCGATTTAAATTTTTATGGTATTCACGCGATTTCGTCTCCCCTGTAAGTTTGAAGATTTTAGATCCCGAATTTTTTTAGTGAAATAATAAGCGACTTGTTAAAAAGTCAGATTTTATTTTTTTTGTCATTAAAATCTTGATTAATATAATATTTATTTATTTATTCTCAAAAGAAACAGTTTCTGTAAGGCTTTTTTAGTCACAAACGATTTAGCAGATGCGCGCGTAGTTGAAAGGTTTTCTCACCAAATATTATGGGGCTGCTTAAAAATTCTATATCATAACAAAAATTTCAATTCTTAGTCATTAAAACAAATGAATTAACAGGATTAACTAAATTGCAAATCTCAAAATAGTTTAAGTGTAGTTATTATATTGTTCTAAATGTATAAGTATTATATTTTTAATTTTATTGTATCAAATTATTGAAACAACAGAATAATTTATTTCTTACACTAATGCCCGTTTGGAATTATAATTATATGAATAAATATAATATGCTTAAGAGGCGTTTAAGAGACATGCTAAAGTAGGGTTTGCGAATGTTTCTTTTGAAAAGTTATCAAGAGCTATCTGTTTTTCACTATTCTTTTTCTTTTCTTCGTATAGTATTTTATAACATGCTATGTCTTTATTGATCGCCCTACGCACTCGAGATATGCATTCTTTATTGGGATCACAATCTTCAATAATATTTAAAAATTTGTCAAGATGCGTGAAGGATTCATTCATTGGCTAGAGGAATATTCTCCATCTTCAATAATTTTGGATAATTAGGAAATAAATTCTTTTGCAGCATCTTTATCCGCATCAGCCGATTCTTCAGTAAATTTAATATTATGAAAAGAATACCTCATTTTAAAATTGTAAAACCAACCGTTACTTGCTTGAAAATCCGTGTTAAAATCTTTTTTTTTAATCTATCCTTCCAATCTTTGTGTAAACTTAGAGCTTTTGCTTGAAGAATTAAAATACTCAGATGGACATATTTTTGATGTTAATCATCGATCCATGATGACAAAGATTTTTTCATTTCATCCATGTTTTTTTTGGCCGTGTTTTTTTGGAAACATCTTTAAAGATTGTGGAAATATATCTTTAATTTGCACAATTTTAAACGTATTCCTTAATTATATTTTTATTTTGCAAAATTGAACATATCGTAGTATCATACTGCTTGTATCATACGAACGTCCGATTGAAGCTTTAGGGAGCGTAGCTCTAGGGGTGGTTGACCTCGCGGTCAATGAGACTCTTGTGCGAATCTAAATGGACTTGTTTAATTAAATTATATTTACATGTGACAAATGGACGATTACGGCGTGACGTTTCTCGCGATGAAGGTGAACGTGGCGCTGGTGGTGATGGCCGTGGAAGATGCTCAGGGTTCTTAGGCTGCGTGCGGCGAGTGTCAGGTGTGATCTTCAGGTTTGTCGGCGAGGGCGCGTGGCTGATTCCTCCGGATGACTGCTGGTAGATATTGGCTCTCTGGTCGTCTGTGCCCGTCTCTGCTGTGAACGGCCGTCTCGTATGGTGCCTCCGATCGTCTCTTGACCGTCTGCCCTCTCCTCGTCGAAGTCATTTAGCTGGACAATCGCGATTGTGCATCGATCTCTTAGCCAATCGCTGCAGTGTCTTCTTAGAATTCGAGAAATCGGATGTGTATTTTCGAAATTCAGTTTTTTGCTTGGCTTTAGACTTTTGAATTTTTTGGAAAAGGTTTGCATTGTGGTGATTGATTGCATCCGTACAGTTTTGTCACAAAAGGGATTCTCTTAACGACCCGTGTTGTGTGTGGTCAAAAGAAATCCCTCTTGTGCCATGATGTTTGTTTCATTGCTGATGAATGAACGTTTTTAGTTACGGTCATTATATGCCTATATGTGTGGTCGCCACAATTCATAGTTATTTCAAACATAAATTAAAATTTTGATATAAATTTATACATAACATGTTAAAATATCTGAAATATCAACTATTCTGCTAAAGTTTTTAAACATAATAAATTAACAAATGAACAGTCTGTATTTTAGGTTTATTTTTAATTCCAAAATACCTGATTGAATTAAAAAAAATTGCTGTCGCAGTGGGAACGCTCGGTACTGCGACGGGGCTGACACAATTTTATTGCTTTTGACGTGAATTTTTGCGTTCTGAGAAGTGATAATTGTTTTTGCGTGCGCTCTCCTATATACAAAAATTAGGTTTGAATATACTCTGATCCGTCCTTTTATATTAAAAGCCCATAGTAATATCGGTAAAAACAGCTATCATATTTTTTAAACATAATGTAATATCGAAATGCAGACAAACTCTGGTGCAATATGTGATCTGCGATGTATGTATGTACTTATTCTTCCGCTTATTTTCCCCTGAGAGATGAGTTGATTTAGTTGGCAAAATCTATAATTAGTTTCAGAACTTTCATTAGTTTAGGTTTGGCTTTGAACAGAAACTGGATTTTTCGTAACTGTCAAATTGAGTTTCATAGACATTTCATATATATCTACTGGTGAAAATGTATTCTGATATGATTTTACTGAAATGACAAATTTAAAAAAATATTTTATGTATATATTCGAGACTGTTTTTTCTAGATTTTATTTTAGGAATAACCACATGAAACTGAATGTATTATTTATTTTGCTGCATTAAACCTAGTTGTCAAATTACCGATTAAACAATCTAAAAAAACAAATGAACGTTTTTGGTCACGGTCATTAACAATGAGACAATCACCCTTTTAAATGTGCCTATATGTGTGGTCGTCACAAAGCAAAAGATTCACCGCTATCAGAACGTCTAATAATTTCCATCTTTGTCTCGAATCGTGTGAAGTTTATGAGTCCTTGATTTCTTTTTGTTCGTATTAACACTGAAGTTTTTCCGTTTCTCACTCATGTTTATAATTTTTAAGAACAAAAAAAAAATTTTAATGTGCGAAATAGCGAATTTTGCGAAAGTCGAGGGCCGCCTGTACATAGCAAATTTGGGTTCAAAAATTTGTTTGAACTCAAAATACGTTCAAAAATATTATAACTACACCACATATCAGAATTATATATATCAGTTAATCGAACAGTGTTATTTCATATACATTGCTATTATTAACAGACAAATTTGTTAAAAATGTCGGTCAAGTGTGATAAACTGAAGAGTGTGATATTTGCGGATAACGTGTGCTTACACACTCAGCAATTTTTCCAAGAAAATGTCTACCCTATTCGATGTGAGAAATATTTGTTTCAGGTCCAGGGTCGGCGGCCGCTCGCACTAATCAAATGTCAAAGTTTCACTTGTCAAGACAAGGAGATGACAGGTCCTTCTGATAATACGTGTCCCGTGTTATCGAATAACCATCACTTTCACGCCGACCGACGCCACTCTCACGCCTTCGATAGCCGCATTTTTTTCATCTTTAATAAATGAGACACATGCGCGCAGTATGGGTATAATACGGCACTTGTATACTTTATCATCCGGAAACTTTTTACGACCGTGAAAAAATCTAATTAGTTTTTTTTCAGCAGTCGTATGAAAGGTGGTTATTACATTAAATATGTATAAATATGGCAGCTACAAAGGAAAACGTTTATTCGAATTTATACACTGTAAAGCGTATTTCATCAAATTTCAATTAATAATGAATATAATAAATTCTGTGTGAAGAAGATAAATATTTAACAAAAAACATTATAGACAAAATTGCAAATTTAAAGTGCTCTTTGAGCTCCATTCATTAACGGCGAATACTCTTTGTATATTTGTATATACGATAAGATTTATATTTAATTTTAAATACATGCTATTTACATTAAAGTATATATTTCCTAATATCGATAAAAATAAATCATAAATGCATATAATACATATGCGAGTAAAAAAAAAATAACATTTATTAAATTTGGATCTAATTTATTAAACGAATACGGTACAAAATGACATAGATTTTAATTGTCAATGTTTATGTTTCTTGTATAAAAATATTTTGACAATGCTCGCAACCACCCATGCTCCGCCTGCTGCACCTCTTTGCTGAACCTGAACAAATTTCCTTCTATCGTTTTATTGAGCGATGTTTGAGACACATTTTGAGTAAATTTAATACATGCTTACTACTAAGTAAAATATGATTCCTGAGAATATCTGCATTCATTACACTTATTCTTGAAACTCGCGCAATAATTACCATAACCAAGGCACCTTTTTTTAAACAAAAAAGGTGCCGGAACTCACTTCTTGTCAAGCATTTTACTTAAGAAAATTATATTCAAATATAATTTAAATTAAATTTAAAGCAGCTTTTCCTGTGCCACAAAGCGCATAAAAATTAAATAGAACATTTATGAGAGATTTATTCATTAAGTCATATTTTTTCCTTGTGAAAGATTCTGAATTTTGCAAATATTTATATAGTAGTTTTACCAGTGAAGATATATTTCATCTGACAAGTTATATTTTCATTAGCGAAGTCTAATATAATTTTCACCAACAGATATATATTTCTACTAGTAAAAATATAATTTAACTGATGCTGCTCTATAATGTATATAAAAATCGTGAAACGTCTATTTGCTGCTCAAACCCAAACCTAACCTAATGAAAGTTATACAACTATAATTAGTTTTAGAACTATTATTAGTTCAAATCTAAAATACAAACCAACCCAACTCAATTCTCAGAGCAAAATAAGCGGAAAAAATACAGACAGACATACATCTCACATATCGCACCATAGTTTGTCTGCACTTCGAAATCACATTATGTTTTAATAATATATACTCATCTCTCAGGAGAAAATAAGCTAAGAAGTGCAGATAGTCGTCGCATCTCTCATATTGCATTATAGTTTGCCTGCATTTGGATGTTAAACTATATTTTAAAAATATAATCGCATTACTTACCGATATTACTATGCACTTATAATATAAGAGGGCTGATCAAAGTATTTTCAAACCAAATTTTGGTCAAGAGGAGAGCGCAAAAACAATTATCACTTCTCAGAAGTCAAAAATTCACGTCAAAAGCAATAAAATCGTGTCGGTGCCGTCGCAGTGGGAACGCTCGGTAACGAGCGTTCCCACTGCGACGGCACCGACACGATTTTATTGCTTTTGACGTGAATTTTTGACTTCTGAGAAGTGATAATTGTTTTTTGCGCTCTCCTATTGGGCAAAAGTTGGTTTAGATGTGCTTCATTTGATTCTCATTCATTGAAAATCGTTAAATTATTAAAAATGTCGTAAATTAAAATGTAGCTTCTTATGCCGTCATTTTTACGTAAAAATAAAGAAATAAAATCAATCGATTTTTAAACATTAAAAGTGCCGGAATGCCATTCCACGTTACATGACAAAAAAGCCCTGATAATAACGATGAATTATACAATATAATGTTAGTGATGGGACCACACAAAAGCCCTCGTTACGTCTTGAAAGAAAGGGTTTCATATAAATAACACGCAATTATTTCCCGATGCATTGAAATAATATTTTTTTGTTGTAAAACGGATACGAAAAACAATATAAAAAACTTATCGTAAGGACACAATATTCCTGTTACACAATTCGACCTCAGAAAGATCTCCAGAATGTCACTTTCTAGAGGTGTTTCATATTTCTTTGTTCGATAAAACGAGTGCGACAATTGGCTCAATGGTCGCTGCATGATTGTGATTCGTCTCCAATGAGAAGAGGCCTCTGAGGATCTTCCACTGACATCATCCCTCCGCCAACTTCTCTACGATCTCGCCCATCATAGTTCGTCACAATATGTAATATCAACTTATAAATTATTACCAGTTTCCAACGGCGTCTTTCTGGTTTCAAAGTCACATATTATTATTCCCCTGTGTTCCTTCAGTTTTCACTACAATGTGTGCCGAATTCCTTGCTCGCACTTTGCTTTTGAATAATATAAGCCTCTAAATAATTAATCAAATAATAACAATTAAAGAATACTGTAATTTACCTATTAGAGACAACTTTTTTTCTATATTTTTCGTTTTCTTTCGCTTAAATTGTAAAAGATTGTTTATTTTTTTTCCTTAAATTAAAGTTTAATTAAAAAAATTTTTTTTTTAATAAATTGTAACTAATAACAATTTGTAAGAATGAAAATGGTTATAAATCAGTAACGTGTATTATATATTGTCTAGTATATATAAATTGCATCTTTGTATAATTATTTATATTATTGATATAATATAAAAATCTCAAGATATCCAAATCCCAGCATACATTGTTTATTTGAAATTTTGAACCAGGGATTTTTTGAGATTTCTAAATTTCTACTAAATTGCCTAGGCATTCTGATTTCTTGATTATTTTTATTTCTAGAGAAATTTTGATGAATGAAAAAAAGTATATAATACTATAAAGTATTACATATATCTTTGTTTACACTGTTATCGTTTTCAAGTATATGAATATATTTATCGTAGTATTTAAAAGTATGTAAAAAACACATGCCATCTAAAGTAGAATCTAACAAACTCGTTCCTTTTTTGTTAAAAAGTTCCTCTCATTTTGTGTTGATGTTGATTTATTCGACAACAAATTATTTGTTGTCTTGTCTATTGATTAAAATATTTAAAAAATTTTCTCCATTAATCCGTAAGAGGTTGTTTTTCTTACAGTACTCTCTTTATGCTGAAAGAAATTTTAATTTATTTCAATGGATTCTAATGATTCAATGGAGTAGCGAGGGTCCTTAGAAATCATCGAATCGTTAAATAATCTGCAAATAAATTCTTGCTCCATTTTATATATTATATTTCTGCTTTTAATGAATAACTAAATTTTTTTTTTTTTATTGGTAAAAGATTCTGGATTTTGAAAATATTTTATTAATGACATCTCTGGTTTTATGAGCTTAGAGCAGAATTGATATTTTCCAATTGTTTTAAATAAAAGTTTAATCCCCCTTCGGGTGTCAATAATGTATCCTCTTTTCTACTAAGGTATTTTACGGTGATTTTTGTTGTCTGTCTTTATGTCTTCATGCCATTCAGATCAGACCGTATGTAACAATAGACGGATTAAAATTAAATCACACTAGCCGCTCGGGATTTTTTGATCACATTTGTGCGAGCTCTAAAGTTTAGAGTATAAACTAAGGAAAGCTGCTGACCAACGACAGGCGGAGAAGATTGAGAAAGCAGCCGGTTTCCTCTTCACGTCAACCCTAATCCAGCTTGACGACCGAAGTATAGCGTTAAACTTGCTTCGGGGGCACAGATACAAGCGAACTTAACGTATACAATAACTCATTCAATTTTTTCCACAAATTGTAAAAAAATGCTATATAAATAATAATAAAGCACCCCTAATACTTACATACATTTTTACTTCTTTGCCCTGAATTGGTAAATTTGTATTGTGCCTAATGTGTACTCTTAATATGTCGCGGTATATTTTATGTAAGTTTGTTTAAGTCGCTACAATTCCAAATGTTACATTACATAAGGAATATATTGAATATTACATTTTTATAATAAATAACATATTAGTCTTCATTGATAATGTCAATGTACTCTCTTCTCAGAAGTCTATATTTACACAATTTCTATTAAAATTAAGGCTCAAATAAAAAAAAGCCGCCTTCTTGGAACACGTTAAGAATATTATGTATATACATACAAATAACACACCTACCTGGGCGTCGGGTTGTATTTGTAAGGAAAATATACCAAACGCGTAAAATTCTCCAGGGCGAGGAAAATTTAATGAATCGAAAGACGTAATTTTTATACGCAGTCATTGGATCGATATGGCCAAAAACTCGGTGGTATCATTTTATCTCCAGTGTCGGAGAGATGGTTGAGATAAAACACGAGATGAGGGGATAAAATCTGCTTTTACGAGCCATGCGTGGCGCCGCACTTAATTTTAATAGAAATTCAATGGGCGCGTTAGGGGCTGTCGGACGCGTTTATTTGCCAATTATCCCGGACCAACCCGTATTGAATAGCGAAACCTTTGATTCTTTTTTATTATTATTATTCAGATTGATTCGGAGAAATGTTATGGCTTTTTGACGATCGAATTACGTTCGACTGGGTGGGCCATGTGTCTCGAAACCATTAGTAGAGTCAATAATTTATTGAACGATTTGATGGAAAAGCAAAGTACACGAGTTGATATTTACTCGATATTCCTTTAAATAGAAATAGCAATTTGAAGTGAAGATTATATCATTGCAAATGTAATTAAAATATATTGAGCAATATAGGAAGCTTTAATGAGCGATATTGCATTGCGTTAGAACAGACTGAAACAAGACACGACCTCCTACTTAGGCTGTCAAGTGACAAATAGTCCGATATATATGTTTATTTCAAATTTTTTTAACTAAGTGTAATATTTATCGCATTATTATGGTAACATACTCATTCACCTCATTCGTAATTATGATATTTTTATTTAAATTTAATTATGTATATAATTATCTTCCGTCACCAATGTGAATTCGCTCTTAATTACTATGCAATTATTTACATTTGTATAAATTAAATCTGATTTGTCATCAAAATTATTACTGACATAATTTATTTGATTTAAATTAAAAATATTACTTATTAAAATTGTGCTAAGATAAATTTAAGTATGATTTATCAGTATAATATGCAAACATCTTTATCTGTGTTTGTAATTAAGATTATTTTTCTAACACTATCAAGAATAAATCTTCACATAGAAGTGTTTCTCATATCCCCCACCATGCCGAGACTCAACGGGTTATCCGGCCAGACCCTAAACGGACGACCGTTCAGGACGTCGTCACGCAAGATAAACAGTCCATTAAGCCTGGCGCTCCTTGTTGGTTTTGCTCCTTGCTCTTCGCTGCCTGCTCGGGGCTGATTCGCCGCTCACCTTCGTACGTGACCTTTGATTGTTCGATGCTTTTTCAATATTCCAACATAGACAACAACCCCGAGTTGCGCCAGACCCCGCTTGAATACTGAAAGACCCTGCCAGAAAGCCTTTTGCCTATATGTGCTTACGAGCTTTACTCTTATCGATCTATACGCGATTGATAAAAAATGCAAAGGTCGACTGTATTGGACATAGGGTTAAAACATATTATATATAATATAAAAATAGAAGATTTCGATATGACAAAAATATCCAATATATTGCTACACATAGAAATAATATTTATATAAAATTAAAACCGCATCAAAAAACATTTTATTATGACAAGTAATAATAATATCCTATTCGTGTGTGTGTTCCATTTCATTCAGAATCGTAATGCTCTTTCGTCGCTTTCGCCATTGATCGCCGGTCTTTTATGTGTGTATTTTCACTTTGGACGCTCACGTAAAGCTTACACGTTTCGAGGGAAAGAGTAGAGACGAGAGGCATTACAGAATCAAAGTCGAAGCAAAACATCCATGTAATAGAAATAGGAAACCTCGCGGGGGTCTCCGTCGCCGCCTTATTATATTTTCGCGCTCTGATGACCAGGAAATTGA
The DNA here is from genome assembly GCF_051122295.1 of Plectrocnemia conspersa. Classification (NCBI taxonomy): domain Eukaryota; kingdom Metazoa; phylum Arthropoda; class Insecta; order Trichoptera; family Polycentropodidae; genus Plectrocnemia; species Plectrocnemia conspersa. Next base: position 27,206,334 of record NW_028277176.1, on the reverse strand, counting down.
ATTTCGCAACGGTGCACAAAGAAAGCGCCACCGAACGACCGACGGACAAAGTGAAAAATCGTTGGCATACGAAACCGCAAAAATATATCACACATAACTATATGTCAGTACAGAGTCAAGGAGATCTAGATATCCGTGTAATGGACTGTCGGCGAGAAGATTGGCTTCGAATAAAATATGCTAGTATGATAACTATAGACTAAGATATCAAAAAAATATATATGCATTTCATTTAAAAATATTATTCAAAATGATTGATCATTCGAAGCGAAATCAAATATAAAAGAGGAAAAATTTCTATATCTATGGTCAGAAATGAGCCAAGACGTTGGGTTAATTTAGTATTTTAATCAATTATTGTATTTAGTATACATATACATATGTACCTATTAGTCGTAATGGATCTTCTCCAGTAGATGATATGTGATAAATAAAATATATTATTCAATTTACACAGCATCGCGGTTGGTTTTTGAGACTTTTAATTAATATTTTTTCTATTCGTTACTACATATAAATGCCACGAAATCTAAAGTCTGATTATCCCAGAAGGCGGGCACACGTGAGAATATAGGCTTTTACATGTACAATGTGTCTATGATTAAATCTATTTTAAATACTTAATTTATTAACACGTTTATTTGATTATTAAATTTCATGTAAAATACAACGAATGACTTACAACTATCTATAAGTATTAATCTTCTTAAAATGTTACAATTAAAGGGTTACAATTAGGTATTTGAAAAATCATAGGTAACTGCCTTTTTGATAATTATACAATATGATTAAAATGAATTCGGCAAAATTAATGTTTCAACTCTTTGCAATCACATTTATTTTCAGGTGAATTTTATTTATCTTTCACTTTGCGCTTAAAATTTATATTGTGTTTGATTTCGTAGTAGTCTAAAATAAATGGTAAAAAGATCTGGCGGGCCATATATCTGCCCTATAACTGGACGCATTTATTGCAAGTCGAGTCGATAATTATTTCTCAGTTTAATGAAACATTACAAGACAAATCTAACGATAAATTCAAAATCAGCGTTTCGTTTTAGTATAAAATATATGTATATCGTACGTATGGGCATACTTTCATATGTACATAATAATTAATAAATAATAATGTTTTCATTGGCTAATCATTTTAATTGTCATTGCGCTCTGGCATATAAAATACTTATTTTACCGCCTATAATTATGCACAATTAGAACATATGATCCCGTTTCATCTCATACCATAAAATATAGATACCATTTGAAGGAAAAAATCAGTTTAAGAGCAATAATTGACAACGTAAAACTGTCAAGTATCACACAATTCTACTCAAGTATCACGCGCTACTTTGGTAAACGCTCTTATGACGCAGCGCTTATAATGACGGCGCTCATTTGACGCACGCTCTTTTGACCGGCTGCCTAAAATAATATATTAGTAATATGCTTATAAAAAATCATACATGGTTTATGTAAATAAATTTGAACTACAATATCTATTTTATTATAAAAATAGTTTCCATCTGAAATTATAAATAGTTATATAATAATATTTCTAATATATATTTTATTTTATCTACAAATATTGAACTAGTTCGTATAAAATCCGAGAAAGCGATAAAGGTTGTTGATAAAATTGGAATATTCAAATGGGAACAGTGTAAAAAGTGGTATTGAATATTCTAAAGGTTTCATTCAATTGAAAGATTTTAATCGGAATGGATTCAGAATGGAGTTGAAATAATAAAAAGTAATTGCTATTTGTTGAGGCTTATTTGTTCACGAATTATTACATCCTTGTATATTTATAACTTTAATATAAATGGCTTTCATTTGAAATGAAAACTAAATTATAATCAATACAATAAAATAAATATATAAAACTGTATATGTGTATAATATAACATATTAATAATTGTTATTTATTATAATGTAGTAACAGTAAGATTTTCTATTTTTGATACTGTTTGACAACTAAATTAAAACTACTGATTTTTTCTTGCCCTTGAAAGTGTCATCTGTGTCGATCCGGTGTAAGCTTCTCTGGATGTGAGTTCATTTTTTTTTATTGAGATATCCATTCATACGCTTGAAAAAATTAATTGAACGCTGTTGAGAACTTATGTTCTTTGGTGTATTTTTAGATAAATAATTAATATTTTTTTATATATGTATATGTTAATACAAATATAAAAGCTAAAGTATTTATTCACAGCTAGTGTATAATTTTTTTGTGTCGAAAACGACACAAAAATATATACACAATACCACATGAATGTTTTGAATCTGTGATATGATATTTTATAATATAAAATCCGAAGTTTTATCTCATATTACACGCAAAAATATTTCGGCATCGACTGAAATTTAAACCGACATAAAAATATATTTTTGTTGAGTTTTTCTCACAAATTCTAGTTAACCGAATACAATGCTATTTTGTTAAATTTATCGAGCATTTAATCCATATACGATTTTTATTATAAATATGCAATTTTTTACAGCTTCCATTCATTGAAATTATCTTTACACAGAAAATACCTGAGGTTATTGGGTATATCGTAGAAAACTGCATTTTGCGGCAGCCACCCATGAGACCATATCGATCCTCATTGTATTGATACTCTAGTTTTGTGATCAACTTAAATAAATTATCAATGTTTTTTAATATAAAAAATAATTAGTTAATTTATTAAAAATATTGGAATACGAAGTAATCAAGTAATCGATAATTATTGCCATTAAAACCGCCTATTGTTCTCAGTGCGGTTATTATGATCTATGCACGGTTAGGTTTATGCGAAATTTATGGTACAATGCAATTGCATGTGCCGCAGGTAATATCGATACTACAGTACACCATAATTTGCTTTTACAGTTTAACAACGGTTCTCAAACGTATTCTGGTATAATAATTTAAATTTAAATGTGCTTGCTCAAAGAATTTTAAGCTTTGACTTACATATCTTGGTAATCTTTGACTTATTACTTTTGGGAATACAAATAAAATGGTTCATTTTGGTCACTAAAAAGTAGCTTATATTTTTAAAACATTTATCTTAGGATTGATTATAGTACTTATATAGTTAATGTAGCGACCTTAGCAATAATCTTATAAAATATACCTACATATTAGGTGTACCGGAAAAGAATGTCGTTTTTTTTGTTATCACTTTTAAGTGGTCAGTTGTGCTTCATCAGTTGAACTTTTACAACGTTTTCTGTGTTGTTTCTCTGACTACGTATACCTGGAGTGTATTAGGACTTTTAAACAAAAAAAATTACAACCCTATATACAATGGAGAGCTTTGTAACGAATGAGAAATTTATTCGAAATTTTATGCTTTATCATTTCATGAAGAAAAAAAGTGCAACACGTGTTACAAAAAATATTTGTGATTTACTGGGAGATATTTTGAATGTTCGTAAATGCCAGAGGTGGTTTAAACAATTTAAATCCGGCAATTTTGATCTAAAAAATAACCCTGGAAGTGGTCGACCTGTTAAAGTGGATAGCGGTGTTTTAACTGAGCTGATTCACCAAAATCCATCTTCAACGATTCAAGAACTCGCGGAGCAACTCTGATGTTCATGGTCAAGCGAGCAAGAGCATATCAAAAAAATCAGCAAGACGCGGAAACAAGGAAAATGGATACCTCATGAATTAAGTGAAAAATCTAGGTGAGCGTCTAAACGCGTGCACTGAGTTATTGGAATTAAATACCAAAACTCCATTTCTACAACATCTTGTAACTGGTGACGAAAAATGGGTGTTGTATTCAAACCAAGGACGCAAGAAACAATGGCTTTCAAAGGGCCAGGTACCAAAACCCACCCCTAAGCCCGGGCTCTCTGCAAAAAAAGTTATTTTGTCTGTTTTGTCGATCTGCAAGGGAATAATTTATTTTGAAACATTAAAACCCGGACAGACAATTAACGCTCAAATGCATTGTGATCAACTAGAGCGTTTAGATGCAGAAATAAATAAAAAAAGACCTGCACTGGCTAATCGTTAAATGCACAAAATTGTTTTATTAAAAAAACGACATTCTTTTCCGGTACACCTAATATATTAAATATATCGTAAGAACTTCAAAAAAGTAGGATAAAGGATCGGCGATGTATTTAATATGGAATATACTAGGAACAGCACAAATTAAGAATATACGCGCATTTATATAAACGCCAGTTAGATACTGCTTCTTTGAACATGTAGTGAAAGTCATAAAATTCCATAGTTGCAGGATTTATGCAGCTCACGACAAAACCACCTATTAAACGCAAGTCTAATAAGATATTAAAAAAAATTAACTTAAATTTATTACGAACACAACAATAGAAAAACACCTTAAGTTTCAATGGAAGATTTCGTTCTGAGTAAAGTGTTTTTATGCACTTGTAAGCTGTATGAATTTCACAAAAAAATCGACAACCACAGCAACCAAAAACATTTATGCTGTCTATGGTTAAGTTTTACTTGTTTGTCAATTTAAAAAATGATTTAAATCTGGAAATTTTTGTTTGGAAGATAAGCCTAGAAGTAGGACACCAAAAATTATCGCTGCAGAAATTGAAGCCAATACAGAAATGTCGATTCAGGAGTTAACAGATAAGACAGGATATGTATGGTCTAGTATTCAAATAAGTTAAAAGAATATTGTGAATATGTGCGGGTTCCACACGCACTAAGCGACGAGAACAAGGCGACGCGCCCGCCTCATATTTCAAGAATCACGCGAGAAAAATAATGAATACACTCGGATGGAAAACTTTTGCTTACTCTCTATATTCTCCCGATATAGTACCATTTATACAACATAATTTGGATGATGAAAAATTGAATAGTGTTATTGAAGTTAAAACATTTCTTTCTGAATATTTTATTTCACCAGTCAGTTTTTACAAATGTTGGACTTGCCTAAAATAAAAAAAAAACATATCGATAATCGGTTGAAAAATAAAATGTCTAAGATAGTTACAAAATACTAAAATATTGCCGCGTGATCAATCTTTGAGTATCTATGGCACATAGCGATGGTGTGATATACCACTGCAGAAAATAATAAACCAACGCCAGGGATGACAAGCAGCCAGAGTGGCACTAAAGATCGGGATATGAATTATATTTAATAACCTGGCCGGCTTAATGGCCAAATTCAACGTGAGATATTCCCGTTGACAAGGGTTGCCAATTTCGCGTCCGAAACGAGATTCTTCGGGATTTGGGGTCACGGGTTCTTCTGGGGCGCTCTCTAGACGCTCAGTTGTGTGTGTTATTATTAAATCGATATTCGACGCTTGTTATTATATATTTTTGCGCTTTTCTTCGATAGGTAGCGCTTTTTTGCTGTTGGATGTTTGGGTTGTCGTTAATTTGGAAGAATATCAAACTTCGGGTAAGTCGTCGGGGTTAAATCGCGCTGAAGCTGTGACATTTTCTTTTGTGATGTTCCCTTTGGGGATGATGAGAAAAATTGTGATCAAATCTCTTGTATCAAAATCTTTCATCCAACATCGTGTAATGTCAAGTGGAATTATGAACTTATTAGGTTATAAATTATTATAAATACATTTTAAGCTCATAATTCCACTTGACATAACATGATGTTTGATGAAGGATTTAATAAACAAATTGATTATTGACAGTCGCTATAAAAATTAAAGTGGGGCAATATAATACTATTGTAATTTTTTTTGTATTAATACCTACAATATTTCTCATCCTAGATAATATACTTCTTTTTCTACTATTTTTTTTATGTAATTACAATGTTCCTTAAAATTTTCTTTTTTTTATCTACAATTATCGACTAATAACTATTTTTTAATTGTCATCTAACATATCTTAATAATTTAGTTTTATTCTCATTTAGTTTATGTACATTATTTTTTGAACATATTTCTATTCAACTTAATTAATTATTTAAGTTATCTACAACTTGTTTAACGTAAACTATGCAATAAATTAAAGTGTCGTCCGCGTTTTTTTATTTTTATATTAATAGTTGTATCATTGATTAATTGTATCATTAGGACCATTGTTATAAACAACAATGGTTAATTTGGACTCTAATCATTTGCTTTAAGCATATTTTTATATGTTAATGTAATTTAGGCGCATTTCAGCGCATTGTGTTGGCAGTGCATTACTTTGTTTAGCTCTATTTGTATTGTTTAAGTGATTCTAATCCACCCAAATAAGCGATCGGCATGGGCACTTGTACTGTGCCGGCGTGACGAATAAACTTGTTTTATAAGTCACAAATAAATATTAAATTTTAGATGTTTTAAAAATTCGGTAAAATATATATTAGAGGATAAAAAAAATGTTTTAAATTAGTGGATATTAGTAAAGATAGATGCCACCAATCTTATGTTGTAATTTTGTGTGTCGTTGATAAATGCTGTGTTGTAAAAGTTTCAAAGAGGGTGTTTTTAACAAAGTTTTTAAAGCGTTTCCCCCAAGTAGAAACCATTTTAAATGAATATATTAAATTTAATAATTTAATGAACATTAAATATAATTATTAAAAAAAATATTTTTTTAGTTGTATAGTAACTTTATTTAATTATATGTTTATAATATAAATATTTTCATATTTACATTTATTTATTTATTACTAGATTTTTAAAATAAAATTATTGCTATTTCATTTTTTAATTAAATGAAATTTAGTAAAATTTAATAATATTAATATTTGTGGGGTCTTATTCTTAAAACTCGTGTTTATTTACTGTGACAAAATGATTATCTATCAACCAGAAATAACACGCAAGTGTCCTTACTGTAAATATTCTACGTCATTGAAAGAATATTTCATTTATCACGACTTGACGACTTTAAACTTTCGAGCACGATCATCGTAGCAAGCGAAACTGCCTCCAGACACTGTCACTGCAGGGACCTACAAGACCCCTGAAGATCTTGCACGGATATCATCTTGTCGCCAGCTTCTTTACCACCGCTCGGAGAATAACGATCTCGCTTATCATAATAGCCGCAATATATGTAATATAATCTGATAAAATTCTCACTAGTTTCCACCTGTGTCTCACTGGCTGCAAAGTCACACCCATTATGGTTACAAAAACCTTGCATATTATTATTTTATAAAAGCTTATTATTATAAGAATTGTTTTATTATTTTTTTTTTTATTAAATTATATAAATATTTATATAATATATGAAATATTTAAAAACGTTTTATTTATTAGGTTTTCTTATTTATTTTTAATATTATAAATTTGTAGATATAATTTTGAATAACTTGAGAAAAAATGTCCAGACGTTATGAACATAGGAGCTGCCAGTAAAAATAGATATCCAATACGTGTGGACAAAGGGTTAAGTCTTAGTTGAAGCTTAGCGACTCAAAGTCCCAGGTTTTTGTCTTTCAGAGCTACGACTCGGGTGAAGATCGATATTATCAGTGTCCTAACGTACTGTATGGTACGCTATGCTATAATAATGCAAGCCATTACAAAGTAATCCATTTTTAAAAACATTATTAAAATAAAAAATGTAAAGAAACAATGCGATGTATTTTAGTTTTCAAATAATAATGCAGCGTTCATCAAAATTATTTTCACAAAGTAAATCTATTTTTTAATTGTTTTATTACTTAATAATTTTATTTTGTTGCTATTCTATTAAAAAAACTTTAGACATTCAAATAAATCAGTAACATCTAGCAAATAAAAAATAAGTCACGAATCAAGGATGGAATAGCGTAGTCCGTAACGTCTCAGACTAGTAACTCTGATGTTGCGGGTTCGAGCCCCGGCAGCGACACATTTTTACTTATAAAAAATGCGCAATTATTTAAAAAAAAACGGCCCCATCTGCAGTGACATATATTGATTATAAATTGTATAGCACATATTAATTTATAATTTATGATATAGATCCCACTGATTCTCGGACTTTCAGATGGTGGTTAATACTTACTTGTATGTATTCATTATGTCTGATTGCTTTACTCAGATGGTACAGATTTGCCCGTTGTAACGCATTGGGCTTATGCCTGTCAGGTTAAATAAATAAAATAAATTCCGACTTTTTTAATTTTTTTAACCTCGAATTTTTGCATCATTTCAACTAACTTATCTGCCAAATTAGTTTTAGAAAAGTACTATATTTTTTTTTATATAATTAAAGACACAATATTTTATTTATAAGTGTGTCAGGTTGCAACGGAAGATTTAATAAAAATAAAATAAATAAACGTTATTAAGAAGATTGTATTATTTTTGCATTAGTTTTCAGATTCGCAATACAATTTAGGGCATCGTGTTTCGTACACTTTAAAATATTATTATTAGATAGGAAATAAATTAATGTAAAATATTTGAAAATTCATTTTATTTGTTTCTCATCAATATTTTAATGATATATTTTTACATTTATACATAAACTATGTATGTATATACAAAATATACAAAAAATGTCTCTGATACGTGGTCTAATGATTTGATCATCCGAGTTTAATCGACATGTTTGAAATTCATTTCAAAAAATCAATCAAACGCGTATAATCAAATTAAAAGTCTTGTGTAAAGAAGATATATTAAAAAAACATACATACATACGATTTAACTAAAATAATAAAAATTGATAATTATCTACATTTTCTTCCAAATAGACATTGATATAATTCGTCGTAAATATATGTCTTTACAATATGAAAGCATTATTTACAATAAACAAACCTTATATTTATGTACACATTTTCGTATTTTTATCATATATGATTATTTAATTTATTGCAAATATACACATGTATCGCATACATATACATGTATTAACACAATACACATATACATATAATTGACGGCGTCGAATTGAAAAGCGTAAAACCAAACATGAACTTTTCTTTTTTTTTTTACATAATAATTGATCTAGTTTTATTTACTTAACGATATGAAATAGTCTGGAAGACGTGACATGATCCAGAAGCAATAAATAAAAAATTACGCTCGTGATTTATTTTTTATTAAACACCCTGTGAAACAATATCATTTTCACGAAGCGTTATACATTATAATATAATGGAAATAAATTATAGAATGAACACTGATTTAATAAAAAAAGTATTATAGACATCGACTAGTTTATTTATATTTTTTTATTATGATAGGTTAACGAAACATATAATTATTGATATATCGTTTGATATGTTCAAAGCTCGTCTAACGAGTGTGTTGTTTTTTTTGTTTATAAAATGATCAGTTGCTTCGAATTCCATCATTCTTCAGTCTCACAAATTTGTGTGAAAGCGTTGATTAATTTAGTTTGAATGCGGTTTTTTTTCATTATAAGCAATATATCTTCCAGAGTTTCATCTTAGAAATTGTTAGAAATTTTACATCGTCATCGTAATTTTTTTCGCAAAAGTTCCGGAATTCCATCCTGTCTTTTAGCACGCAATTCCTGGCGTACTATCCCCCAGGAGCGAGCGACTTTGAACCAGATTTAATTTCAAAAGCTTTCGGACCTTTTTGCTAAAACTTCAAAAACATTCCATGCGTAGGTGTGTATGTACACGTTCATACATAAAGCGCTCGGAACGTTCGTCAGAAATTTATATATTTATAATGAATGCTTGTGTGTTATTTTTTTTAATATATCGTACAGACGTTAACGTGTAGGTATATAGATTTTTTTTATCAAAGGACTAAACTTTTTTTCATATATACGTTTTACGCTCTCGCACCTAGAGTAAAAAAGTTAATGAACGCACTCTCGTTTTTCCGCTTTGTGCTTTTTGAAAGCTCGACTGTAAATGTAAAATCATTTATGATAATGCGTTGGTGTTGCTCCCTTAATAAGTGTCATGGCTATATCATTTTAACGGTAATTAATTAAATTACAAAATTAGGCAACGTAAACAACTGGAATAAAAAGGACATTTTATATATATAAAACTGAAAAATTATAATGTAAGATATTATCTAATAAAATTCAACCGCACGATGTGCAGCGAGTATAAATTAAAACGTTAACAGTAATTACTGTAGTTTCGAACGACCAGTGCCGCCCTGGGACAGTTAACATAGACACATCGTCTGTCTGCCCTTTGAACCCTAAATTAAATCAGTATCGCCCCTGGAATGTTAGTATGAATCGCTAAACCGTAGTTGAAAATCGAAGCAACTGACCGATCACAAAAGCACCCAAAACCGGCCTAATTGAACAATATTGCTTATTAATTGAATCGGTCTCATCCATCAAGCATTCATCGAAAAAGGTCTAAATATATTGTGCCGTGGGTTAAAACTAAAAGTGTATACATATAATGGTTTTTGTAACATTTATTTTCATTTTTCGGATATGAATTTGGTTGGACATAATTGCAGCTAACAAGGAGATTAAAAACTTTACGGCTTAAAAAATAGAGAACAGCGATAGAGTTAAACGCAGGAACATAAACTTCTGCCGTGTGATTGGTCGGTCCGTGGAAGGTGTCCGGTGCGTGTAAGTACACAGGATAGTTTTGGTTTGTGTTTTTTAATGTAGTAATATGTTATCATATTTTTTACTTTATATTTAAAAAATACAATTGTCGCATGAAGGTTTTTTATATTCACTTTTTAATCCAAAAATTTGTAGTTTATCACAAAATTATTTTAAAATTAGGTTTAATTTTTTTAGCACGCAGTTATGGTTATACATGTTTTATTTAAAATTGTATTGATTTTAAATTGTATTTGTAAATAGTATTTTTATAAAATATAGATTATACGCAAAAAATATTTTTGACCTAGCTGTCATATAAATATATTTACTACTATTCCGACTGAAGTACGAAATTTATTATAAAGTTCTATTGATGCGGATAAAGCTCCTACAGGACTATCTGCGTCTAAATGTAAACGAAACGCTTTGATAAGGTGTATTTTCTGTGGAGAAACTTTATTTGTCCTTTTGCGAAATTTTACTTATCCTTGTGCGAATCTTTGACGTTAATTGGCATTGAAAAGGGATTAAATAAGAGTTTAATAGAAGCTTCCTTTAATGTTATTGTACTATGGATTAATAATACGCAGTTACCACAATAGCTCAAAACTTTAAAGTAATATTGATTGATGAATATCTATCTCTCTACAAAACATGAATCGTAATGCTCTGTTAATTTGTTAAACTGGGATTTTTAGAGCATGCATTTATTTTTTATAAAATAGAACACAAATCAACCTGTTGTAAAGCAATATTTAAAAAAAACGAAATCCTGCATCATCTGAACATAAAGTACATATAATCCATTTCAAATTGATTCGCGAATTGGGAGCATACGATTGGTCGATTGGCGTGTGCTTAATTATTTGCCGACCGACCCACACAGACACTGTACATATAGAATGGAACATTTTACCTTACGTCCACAAGAAATATTAAGCATCATAAATTTACACTGAACCAATGCCTAATCAACATTCGAGCTAAGGTCATATTGATACCAGGCGCGTACGGTGAGATACTTTCCCTTTCGCTCGCTCGCGTGTTAAGTGACGTGACTGAGTGAGAGATAAGGGCGTGCGGAACGCACGCCATTATCTCTCACTCAGTCATGTCACTTAACACGCGAGCGAGCGAAAGGGAAAGTATCTCATCGTACGCGCCTGATTGATACGCCGACGCCAATGAGCGCGTTCTGGCAAAGGATCGCTATTATTTCTAATCTGATCGGAATCTATCATATACAATAATAATGAGCAATGGTTAGGTTAAAACATATTTGCTGATATTTTAATGGAATGATTTATTACTACCGATTTGACATAGGGTCACCAATGCCTGAATCAAAGCAACAGTAAATATAAAAGTTTATGACCTCATAAAAAATAAACGGTGCAATGTAATGGTTTCTGCTTTTGCTCTGTTGATTACAGAATAATACTACATTGTTACATAAATTTCGTAGAAAATCCATCAGGTTAACAATCAATCAAATTTGAATTAAAACTTGATTAGACCAACCAATCATTGTGTTGATAAAATATTAAGTCGCAAAGTTTTTAATGAACCTTCCGAAGCATATGGACAAAATCTACATATAAGATCCAATAAAATGTACACACGTTTTATGGGGTCCTCTGCATTTCACTGCAAAACACCAATCATGCGTTAAAAATGACATATTTGACGCAATGCGTATTCAGACCTTAAAAACAACATCACTTTCATATCATAAACGACGTTTTACATACTTCGCTCACACAGATATAAAAATATATATACACACATGATCAAATATTTTTTTTTTTGACAAACCCTATTGTTTATCATATGATGCACAATAACATAATGATGTTCATAAATTATTATCATTACTGATATGACTGTTAACGAAACCTAAAATAATCGCTAAGTCTATAAGCACCTTCACGATTGGCTTACGCTATTATTTGGTTATATATAAATATTTCATTGTTATCATTTATTCATTTTTAATTTATATATACTCATTTTTATCATGTACACGCAATCGAGTTTATATACACGATTTTATAATCAATTACGTCACCTTTTCAATATGTATATATATACGATATAAATATTTTTATTTCAGACGGATCATATGAAATCAAATTTTCGATCGAATCACGCATCGACACTATAAATAGTATAATGGATAACAATACATAATATATAACATACATCAATCAGATCTCTTAAGTACGTTTTAATAAATACAAATTTAGTAAATTAAATACAAGAAATCTCATGTTTGAATTCGCACTTATTTGGTCACATTAAATAAAAACATATATAAATAATTTTGTACGTAATTGATTGGGAAATTATTTCATATAAAATATTATGTAAATATAATTGATATAATGTATTAAAAAAAGCGTGCAACGAATCACTAATTTAAAAAATATTTAACTGATAATCTGAATCATAAAAAGTAAGGAATACATCACCGTTTTTTAAATTCATATTATCAAAAAAACAGATATGGAATTGTGACAAACATTGTCGACTATTATTATTTTGTGAATTACTTCAATTCCACGCGCGACGTCTGTTTTGTGTAGAATACTTAAATTAAAATGTATTTTAATTGAGTCATGAATAATCGTCCCCCAGAAATAACATTAGGAGCTTCTCAATCCACAGTATCGAATAATTCTTAATATTCCTAGATTATTATTTTAATTATTGTTGATGTGTGGAAAAACCGAAAAAATATTTAGAAGTATAAATTTATTTCATTTGAAAATTGATTATAATAAAAAACACTCTTAGAACGAAATAAATGAGTGCTTCACAAAAAATGATTGATTTTTGCTTTTGAGAAACATCGGCGCCTCCAGAGACTGCAACCTCCAGAGCTACATCCACAGAGAGTGTTATTCAGAGGACAGACTCGCCTGCCACAGTCATAGATAGCAAGATGGCACATACTAAACACCTAATGCGCCGCACTTTTTTGCGCGCGACCGAAAAAAGTGCCAAATAATCGCAATTTTCAAATTGTCATATTACTAAAATTACGCTACTGATAATTATAAAAATTGGCGTGGCGCTTTTTTCGGTCGTGAATATTCAATTTGTGCAAAATCCACAAGCCACAAGGTATAACACGAGACAAAATGTGTTACTATCCTAGAATTTGCCGCCATCGATTCTAAATGAGAATTTGTTATAGTGTAACATTTATATAAACCGATTTAGGATCGAAAAGATTTTTTTTAACAAAATCTCGAACCACTAATTATTTTTTAATTATTTAATTTTGTATAGAAATAAATATAATAATGACATCTGCTAGAAAATATGATTAATACCTTTTGGTGACCTAAAATAATCAAAGATGTCAGTAAGTCTGTTAAAGATCGAGTTTCATAAAAGCGTGTTAACACGCATCGCAATCGAGTCCCCAAAAAGCGAATTAATCGGAGTTCGGAGCTTTAAGTGTTAAGATGACTAACATATGGCACGCATCATTAGTTCTGTATTGATAAAAACTTTTTAAATATTATGGTAAAAATAAATAATATTATTATACTATAAATATTAAATTACAATACAGTGATTGCTTTAAAATATTTTCAACATACAACTCAACTAAAACACAATTTTTTCTGCAGTTATTTAGTCGATATTTTAAAGATTTATACAATTTAGATAATCTTCAAAATTTATTTTAAAATATATAGAAATATATTGAAATTAAGTGTGAATGCTGATTGACCGCTGTTTTTTTTATTAATTAAAATATCATATTCTTTCACTCTTTCGTAAAACTGCTGTAATTTTTTAAATCAATGATAAACCCGATGACGCTTATTAGCGTCATCGGATTTAAGCAATATTTAAAAAAACATTTTTTATTTGATAATTAAATATGATAAAAGGATAAGATTTTAACGCCATTCTTGAAACCTGTAGTTGTTTTAAATGTTAGTTACGGTTATATTACTAGGTTTCTAAAGGAAAGTTTAAGTCTTTTCTAATCAATTAAGATGATATCAAAAGTATACCAGCAAAAAATAATTTGACTTGAGGATCCAATGAATTCTACTTGACATTTTCTGGCACAAAATAAGTATTGTTTAACATATAAACATCAGGTTTTTTTAGATATTTCATTACAAATATATTCAAATAATCATCTAAGATGATACCTGTTGCTTATATTTTTTTCTTTAAAATAAGCGTGCGTAAAATTAAATTGGCACGTGTTTATTAAAATATTTTATGAGTTCATTTGTGTACGCTAATATTAAAACTTATCTCAATTAAATTATACGATCACATAGAAAGTCAGAAACTTACTAGCAGCTAAAATATTCTATGAATTTCGATAAAATAACGATCGTCGATGAATGAAAGAGACGATTTTCATGACCCAACTTTAATCCATACATATAAAAACGCGCGATTATAAGCTCAGTTTCGAAGCCTTTGGCAAACGTTAAAAAATAAAAAATTGGGTCCGTTCACATTTTTTCAATATTATCACTATATTTAATTAAGGTGAATGCGCAACATCGCCGCACACCGCATTTCCGCCTGCCTCCTTTGTTGA
Organism: Plectrocnemia conspersa; assembly: GCF_051122295.1. Taxonomy (NCBI): domain Eukaryota; kingdom Metazoa; phylum Arthropoda; class Insecta; order Trichoptera; family Polycentropodidae; genus Plectrocnemia; species Plectrocnemia conspersa. The sequence goes on along the minus strand of NW_028277176.1, from coordinate 27,191,296 downwards.
TCGCTCGTGTTGTGTGTGGTTAACGATTTAACTACGACGCACTAGAAAGATCAGCCTTCTTCAATAATAAATACAGGACGAGGAGGGTCTCGATATTTTAAGCCTAGAGGTCAGGCCTTCGTTAGCTGCCGACCAGCTCGATCTGTCTGTACTTCTTGCGAAGATTCGACACCGGATCCTTGAACAGCACAGGGTCCAGACGAACTCTGCTCCTCACCAGCGGCATGTAGCCGAAAACGGCCGCAAAGGTGTTTAGACACGACTGACGCTGGATGAAGTGATCCGGATCGTTCCACGGTGACCTGAAATACAAAAAATAGGTTAAACATTATGCAAACATTACAGAGGCAAAGCAAAGCAAACCCCTAGTTGGACACGAAAGCGGTCTGGCTATAATCGCATTAAGGACGAAGGGGTCGCTTGTGCTTTGATGTGATTCCTGACTGTGTTGGAACTTATTTTTTTGTATATATAAGTCGCTTAAAAGCTCGCATCTGACATTTTGACCAAAATTTAGTATATAGTAATGTATTAAACAATCTTACCTATTAGCATGATAGGATTATTATACCTTTTATCCATATTAACAATATAAAACAATTTTTGCCACAAATATGTTGTGGCTGTGACCGCAATGTAATTTAATTGTACAAGATTTGTTAACTCAAATTCAAGTGGACGACCAGAAAGAAATTTCGAGGACATTGGGTTTGAATCCCAAATAAACCCTAGTGTTTTTGAATATATGTATATTGTCTGAGGGATCTGAACTAGTGCTTATTATAAAATTATTATTTCGATCGATCATCACAGCTAAGAGTATCCTAAATTTTTATTACCTAACGGATTAAAACTCTATGAATAACTAAATGATCTATGGACTGAAAGCTGAAAAAATATTTTGTAATTAATAAAATAGATTTTGATTTCATTCTGATGTTTCGCTACTACTAAATGGTTGTTAATTGTGTTTACCCTGTCATATTGCAACAAAAAAATTATTCTTTTACGAATAGCAAGTAAAACTCGTTTCCTCAATCAGGTAGCAAATCCCACAAATGCTGGTTTTACACAAAGCACCTAAAATTCTAACAAGGACAACGATCCTATTAAATTATAAAATAAGAACGGAAATTTTATTAGCGCCCAAAGCATACATAATTTGTCGAGAAGAGGCTAGAAGAAATGATCGTTGATCTCCTCTTATTTCCCCGGAATTATATCATACAAGTTGTGCATACACCTAGTAATATTTATAATCAATAAAATCTATGTCACTTTGATTTCAGTCTAATGTCCAAATCATACATAATTTGTTGAGAAAAGGCTAAAAGGAAGGAAGGATCGTTGATCTCCTCTCATTTCTCCAAAATTATATGTTATAAATGTTGTTAAATTGTCAAATAACATGAATTTTAATAGCGCTCAAATCATAAATTATTTGCCAAGAAAAGGCCAGCCAAAAGTATGGTTGATCTCCTCCTATTTCTCCGATATTATATCATATTATCTGAAACGATGCCGTAGAAAAATCAGACTTTTAACTTTTAATAAGCCATTAAAATTCAGAGGCAATGTCATATTTTGCACTAAATCTTTCATAACCACAGATTCACGTCTTATTATGTAATAATGATAAAAAAATCAAAGCTGCAGGATGATTAACTTAATACAATTAAAATATAATTTTAAAATAAAATTACATTATTAATCCAAAAAATATGATTTTTATTGTATTTTCCATAAATGTTATTTCTCACGAATTATGTAACAATATTATAAATATTAAAATTATATTACATTACTAAAGATACAATAAAAATATTTTTAGTGAAAATAAAATTACCACAGAAAAATGTTATTATTATGTTTTTATTTACTTCAATACAAGCATATATTTAATATATGCTAAAAATATAGCGTCTGTCAATTATAATCGATGCACTGCAATTAGCTTGTATACGATTCGTAAAAAGGTATATTAATAAAAGTAGTGTTTTAATGGACTGCTTAAAAATAATATTGGACAATAAAACAGAAGCGACGAGATATATTGTTCGGCACAAATAACAAAATAAAAAAAACCGTTAAACAAATATATAAAATAAAATAAGCATGTAGTGAAATTACAATTCAATTGTTGCTGGATTTATGCAACCCAAGACGGTAATATCTACACAACAGCTAAAAGCCACATATTATAATTTTAGCAGAGTTTCTATTTTCACACAAAATTACACAGATTAACCCTTTTCTCTAATTGCATGTAAAAATAAATTTAATTTGGAATTTCTAATTTCACCCATCACTTGAAATAACCGAGAGTTCCAGTCTGTACTCGCAACCAGCTTACGCTGAATATACGACACTTCAATTATACTAGAGTTTAACTCGATCTTCAAGTCTACTTGAAAATTAACCATCGACATAGTACGTATATATATATAATATATTATATCATAATATACATTTAATGTATAAAATGGGTTGTTACATTTTTAACAAACCTTTTTAGTTAATTTATGCTAGAGAATTTAATTTGAACGACACATGTATAAATTTAAATATTTAATGCTTTCAAAGCTGAAACATATTTTAAACATCGGTATGTATAAAATTCAGTAGCTAAAAAACTTGACATATACAATAAAAATACTTTAAAATATGAATGATACATATAAAAGTAATATTTATGGTATAAATATAATATGTTTAATCCTCATAGAAAAAAGTAAAGTGGAAAATCCAGAGGCCAACGAATTTTCTTGTGACATTTATATCAGATTCATAATGATGAATGTTCAAAATGGAATAGGACTTGACATTAGAAAACAAGTTCGAAATGTGTGCTATACATTTTTTTCCAAATAAAATAAACTAATTTTTCTACAAGATTTTTTTTTGAATAGCGTATATTAATCTGCGCACAATTGAAAGTGTATGACGCGTATATAGCAGATTGAACAATAGTTTAAAAATCTCTCCATAAAATTGTTAACTTCCGACTATTCGTAAAAATATTGCGTTTATTATTTACTTTTCAAAACAGCACAGTATCTATTAAGCATATTTAAAGTATTAATAAAAGATAAAATCTTTATTAAAAAAACAGTTTCGCGCAACATGTTTGTCGGATATGAATAGATATATTATTTGTAGATAACCAGTCTTTAATTACAATACGCTATTACTTTAATTTAAAAGGTATTTCAATGAACTTGTAACGTCACAAAATGTTTTAAAAATATATTTGTACAAACAATTATTTTATTTGAGGGCAATTTAAATGAGCAATATATAAAATATTTGTTCCATAAGACGCATTGTTTGTGCATTACTGTAGGACAGATAGGTGCGAGCGAGCGAGTATTGATCAGATGTGTTTACCTTAGAAATATATAAATAAAAAAAACGAATATTTACCCTACATTGTTGCACAAACAATTTGTTTTATGGAACAACAAAAAAATATTTAAATAAAAAAGAAGATAAGGGGTGACTCATTTATGAAAATTTCGATGAGTCGTCTTCGAAGTACGTTTCCTAAAATCACCAGGCGTCGCAATATAAATATTTATCAAAATAATATCGCAGAAAAAATACTAAGTACGAATTAATCGTTAATTTGTGTTCTATCAATACAATCTCAATTGTATTTTTGCTAGCATGCGCTTATATCGTTACGTGTGTATTATATTAGAAAATGTCGCGTATTTTGAGCGGCGTGCAAACACGAAACTTTGTTTTTAAGCTCGGCAAAGGAAAGCTACAGAAACACGCGAAATGCTAATGACGATCCACTGAGATGGTGCTTATATAACAAGAAAGAGGATTTTGTGTACTTTTGCAAGATTTGCTTATGTTGACTAAAGAGATACATATAGCAATTAAACCCATTTTTAAAAAGTTAACCTCATATTTATTTTTTAAAAATATAAAATATTTAGGTAGCATTCATACCATATAAAATAAAATTTTAATCACTACGATGTTTCAATTTATCTATATCATAAAAATAGACAAAAGTATAATTTAAGCTGCTGTCAAAACTAAACTAAAAGACGTTTCGTGCTCAAATTTTGACATGAAACTAACCATCTTTTTACTACAAAAGTAGAATACTATACACCGCTATCTATATGAACTTTTTGAAATTCGCGATCCTACATTTAGTGAAGGAGTCTACGGACAATTAGAGATGAAGTATCAGCTTCATACCATTATTTTCGGATTAAGGCGATAGCTTAATGCGAGCGCTAAAGTCGCGTTGTTTCAGATTTGTAAGGCTATCAAAAGCGACGGATACACGTCTCGCTCCCACCAGCATTAGCGAGTAGAAATTCACAAACCGCTCGTTAAAGTTAAGAAATGCAAAGCCGCGACAGCGACCGAGCAAACACGCGCACATCGGATGATTATTATAATTATTATTATATATGTGAGACGAGACGAGTCTTAAGAAGATCCGAATTAAAGATATAAAATTAGCGCACACAAATTTCGACATGTCTATCATATTAAGCGACGCCAAAGTTGCGGAATACATTACGGGGCGTTTCGGTCGGCTGGCTGTGTTTATATTTTCTACCCCTCGGCGGCGATAAAGCCTCTCTCTCTCTCTCTCTCTCTCTCTCTGAAACTTGCCGGCGACCGCAAAACTCTCGGATGGCGGAGGAAAAAAGTAACGCTACCCGGGGAAGCTGTGTATAAGAAGAGATTGATACGCGGAGTAAATCACGCGTGGTTTATGCCGAGACAAAACTCCACGGCGCTTTCCCGCGAGAAGGTATTTATACTAAAGCGAAAACTTGGCGATTATGGAAATGGCGTATCGAACTTTGCACTCCTATATAATATATTATATAAAGGCGTATAAATACGCACAAGGCTTTTTTTAAACAAAAAAGTGTTGGAACTCACTTTTTGTCAAGCTTTTTACTAAAGAAAATTATATTAAAAGATCATTCAAATTAAATTTAAAGCAGCTTTTTCTATGCCAAAATTTAAACAAAATTTATCATATTTTTTTCATTACTTAAGACAAGTCAAATATAAAGTTAAACGTAAAATTAAATTGTAAAACATCATATATTATATAATGAAATAAAAATATATAATGACTTCCAAAATTTTGTCCAAGTCTCGTCGACAAATCTTCTCGATTAATTTTTTTAGTGTTGGTATCTATGGCCGAATTAAATCTGAGAAACCACAGATCAACATATTTTGAAGGATTTAAAAGTGGCAAAGGTGGTCCGACAAGTTTGATGATCAAAGGTGCCGAAACTGTATTGGTCATGAACGAAGCGAAAATCTGCGTTCACGTTCACTTGAAAAAAATATTTCAGTCACAGCTTCCACTTTTTATGCAAAATACACGGACCCTGAACTAACACAATCATACTGTAGGAGTTGACAACCAGTTACTGTGATATTACATATATATTATTTTATTATTTATTTTGTGCGAAATGGTTTGCTTCAAAGCAAACAACAAAGCAACTCAAATCAGTAACTTTGCAAACTATTTTACGTCTGGAAGTACTACAATAATTAAAAAATCAGTTATTCGAAAATATATTCATGCAATTAAATTTTCAATCGCTATGTAAATGAAATTATCAGACCAAGAAAAAAATACTTTATAACCATTTTTTTATATATGTATATTATTTATTAAACTATAAGCATTATTTATGTCACGTGCATTATATAATACAAACTAAATAATATAAAATATATTTCTTAAACGCAGCTGTAACGTAATTACATATCACAAACGCGTTCCGCCGCCCGACGTCATGCATTTCCAAACTAATCTAAAGTGTAGCTGAGACACAGTCCTGTATAGCACATTCCGTAGTGAGCATCCCTTTCGTGTCAGGTGCATTTTCAGATAGAGAAAACGTCAAATATTACCATGTTTCTATAAATGAAATATTGTACAAAATTGCATTTACACAAACGTAAATTTCGAGTGGTTAATACAGGTTTTTAATATTTCTTCTTACGAACGAAATGCATATTTTGTATATAATAAATACTATGCGTCAAAGCAATGCAATGGAGTTCTGCTTCAATTCAGAACTTTAACCTCCAAAAGCTGTGCCCTAACAGTCCGACACTATAACCACACTACTCTGTAGACTGTAGAGCAATACAGTTTTTATTTAGGGGGAAGAAATATGTACATAAGTCAGATATCGACATTCGGCAGACGTACCAAATATTTTAATTATGGAAGTTGTCCGAACCGAAGTTACAACTGAAGTCGGCCGAGACCTACGACTTCGAGTAAGCGACCACACTGTCGCAAATTTCATATGCCGTCCGGACGGCGGCTTCTGTCACATACAGCTGGCATATTTGCGCGCGATCGAAAAATGTACCAAATAATCGCAATTTTTAAATTGTCATTTTATTATGTCTGTGTGGGCACTCACCAATACAATATCAGTGAAAACTTTTCGGTCGTAAATAATCAATTTAAGCAAAATCTTTGTCGGCTTTTGCATAATGCCATAAGGCATAAAAATGATATTTCAGAATACGAACACCACATCTGTGACTATCCTAGAATTTGTCGCCATCGATTCTAAATAAGAATTCGTTATGGTGTGACATTTATATAAACCGATCTAGGAAAATACATAAGGATATTCGAAACAATTTTTTTTAACAAAATCAAGTTCCACTAATTATTTAATTTTATATAAAAAAATATAATAACGATATCTGTTAAAAGAATATACTATCAAAAATATAATTAATCCCTTTTAGTGCCCTAAAATATTTAAAGATGTCAGTAAGAGTCTGTTGTAATCCCCGATAAGCATGTGGTATTATTGACCACGTGATCACGATGCAGCGCTCGACATGCGTGTTAACCATAGGACGCCTCCGCTCATACTGAAATTGAATCGAGTTACTCGTTTTATTTCAGTTTACGAAGCACCATATCATTATCTCTCTCACTCTCGTCACTTAACACGCGAGAGAGCGAAACGGGAAGTATCTCACCGCTCGCGCTCGAAAGAGCAACTCCGACTTCGGTCCGTTTGCCGACAATGTTCGGAAGCGCTCGAAGCTGCCCAAGTCGACTGAATTACCCGCTACTTTACCTCCCGTTCTCGGTAACCTTGGACAACTTCCGAGAGATTTTAGAGCGGGCAGAACCGAACTCGACCGAAGTAATCCACATTATTCTCCGTCCTTGGCTAACCTTGCCCAACTTCCAGAGAGTGTAGTACAGGCATAAAGCTTCACCAAGTGAACAAATAATAATATAAAATAAAACACTGAAAGATAAAGATTGCGGTTAAAGCAAATAAGATTATATTTCATATAAATGGCAAACAGTGGTTACTAACTGACTTTCTTGCAACATTTTCATAAATATCAGATTTCTAAAATATCCTAAAATAGATTTGGGTCGCATAGCATTGGAAATACCACCGTAAAGCAAACCAGATTGCAATAGTATAATACATCTGGATGGGAAATCGCGAGATTCGTTTTTCATTTCGGGAGTTATGCAAATTGAACGGGCGCGCACGCCGAGGGTCGAAACAAAGTTGGCAAAGGGAAAAGGGCCATGCATGATTGCCCCTGAGCGCTTTTTATTAGACTTTACGAAGGACGACCGTGCAATATTAATGTCAAGAGGGACTAATTAAAAATGGCCGGGCAGAAAGTAGCATTAACGATTAGAAAAATATTTTTATATTCTACATACCTCGCTCCGGCGCTTTGCGGAGGTTCTTTATACTGCTTTCGCTGCGTAAGCTTAATGGGAGGTCTCCTGGTCACATGGGCCACTAGACAGTTCATCAGGATGTCTTCGCAGTTGTGAGCCTGGGCCACGGCTTTATGCAGAAGAGGTGGAAGCCACGTGGAGTACAAGTCGTGGTAGTATCTGTGGTAGATTGCAGCTCCTGTTAAGACTATCGAGTACTCGTTGGTCCACCTTGAAGTGTACCCCCATGCACCCTGTAAAATATAAAAATATATAGTTTAATATATTGTAAATCATGTTTTTTTCTTTTGAGTAAACACTAGTGTAATAATTACATTATCAACACACGTTTGTGTATATAATAATAATATAATTCACAATTCATCTCAGAATCTTAGGAACACAAGTTGAATAATCAGTTAGCATGTAGATACTGTATACCTTTGACGAAATAATAAAGCCACGAGAGAACAACATCTTGATACAATTTAGAACCGTAATATCGAAAAATAAAAAGCTGGCACTTATGTACCTTGTCATAGCTCCGTGCACTTTATATGACATACCGTATCAGATTCAAAGCAAACGGTCTTTTAAGATGCGTTTATTTTTGTTCTTTGAAACTTCTAACGGCCTTTATCTCGCGCTTACAAATTCATCGTACTCTATGGTAACTTTGTCTTTGGTATAGCTATAAGACTGCATGCAATATTTCGTAACAAATTAATTTTAAGCTAACATTACAAAACATTTGCATTATTTTTATTTAAATTTGATTTTAAATAATTATACTGTATTAAAACTAATATGACCATCATATGAAATTTTTGGAAACATGAGATAAGGGATGACTCGTATATAAAAAATCATAATTTTTGTTTTTTAGAGCTAGAGATTTTAACCCGAATTTTAAAATATTAGATACTTTAATAAATTCAATATTTATCTACTATACGTAATACTTTTTATTAAAATATTTAGCTAATTTTGGTAAAATTTTATGAAGTTTAAATATTTTGTAGATTATTATGAGTTATATTATCCTTATTTTGTAGGAATAGTAGACACAACTAATTTCAATAGCGAGTCTAATATTTTAAACATGGTTTTAAATCGTATTAAAATTTCAATGAAGGATGTTTATTTTTTAGTATACACTATACTGAAAAAGTAATCATTTATATTATTATATTTTACATGATAAAAAATAATAGTAATTCAACGAATCATTGATGGTAAGACGATCGTCATATTCTTAGCATATTCATTTTAATATTTATTTATATCAAAATAATTATTTCTTACATTTTAAAATAAGCAAAAAAATTACATTACATCATATTAAAATAATTGTGGCGGACACATGTACCATGCCAAACCGCAAGCTTATACCTTGCGAGATAAGAGATGACTCATCAAAAGAAATCAATTTTGAGTTCTCAAAAATATATATTTAAATCCTAAAATTGATATAATAGGTATTTAATTGTTCTATTATAGGATATTAGAAATTTATTTGGGCAGCTATCAATTAGTATTCGTAGCAATTTTTATTCAAATATTTGCAAATTATGGTTAAATTTGACGTAGGTGAAATATTTTGTGCGGGTAAAGGTTTTTTTCTAAGAGTGACATTTTAAATATTTTGCAAATTATGGTGAAATTTGACGAAGGTAAAATATTTTGTGCGGGTAAAAATTAAAAAAAGTGATACTTTAAATACTTTTTATTTTAATGTGGAACAGATATCTCTTGCTCTTATGGGTAATTCATTAACTTTTAAATTTCAACTTAAAATAAGCACGCATTTAAGACCAAAAATATGTGTCCAAATTCATAAAAAAAATATTAAAAATATTTTTATGACATATTCATGCTTGTGAAGACCATTTTTTTTTCACAAATATATTTGGATAATATCGAATATAAATAGCGAAAACTTTAGACGTACCGTTAAAAACGAAGCGTTTAATGCGTTATTTTGAAAATATTTTTTTTAAACTACAACAAATTTTTTTTATTAAAAAATATTTTTTCTTACATTTAAAACTATTTTAATACATAAGAATATGTTTAGCTATGCTTCTCATATTCCAACAGTTTATAATCGAATATTCAGAACCCTCTGTCTTCTGTCAGACGACAGGCGAAAATTATAACCTGTAGCAGAGTCTCAGCTTGGTCATCATAAAAAACGAACATCCAATAAAGGGCTTGCGGTTTTCTTCCCTTTCATTATAGAATACTTTAAACACCATAGATCTACAACCACCGGGGCTCCGCCCTTAGTTGGTCTGGTTCACCAAGGAATGTCCTACCGCAGAGGTATGCCATAGAGGCACGTAATGACATCCATAGGTGACCATATGGTTTAGTGGTAATAATGGTTTTTCATATATGCATAATGTATCGCAAAAAAATGTTTGCAATACATTGTATATGAAAAATTATAATCGGCTTAAATTCGTCTACTTCGGCACATCACACGAAATAATAATAAAAATTGTATATTTTTATGAGCGAAACATAAACTAATTTTGAATAACAAATACAGTTAAAACATTGTTTTACTTTCTGGTTTAGTAGCGCTGATAATAAAAATAATATAATCTACTTCCACATACTGTGAATTTGCTGTGAACATTAGTTGTGAAGATAAGCTGCCTATAATTAAATTGTCGAGTATATACTATATATATATATGTAGTATTGAAGTCTAATAAAATCAATATAGAAATGTAATTTTAATATTATATACATTAAAAAAAACAGACAAATTTATCAAAATATCTGACAGCTTAATAATCTTCCTGTATACAAGCTTCTCAACACTTTTCAGCAATTTATATATGAACGAGGTAATACAAATTAGAACTAGAAGCGATATTGTACAAGCAGTTATCGGAACACAAAAACCTTCCAATCCTTCCAAATCACTTACACGTCCACTTTTAATCTACACTTCTGCTTATATAAAGGCGTTCTCAGGTGTGTTGCGGCTTGACCCATAGAACTTTTCCGTTCGTTAGCAATCGACTTTGCGGCTTCTCTTTTAATCCGATTTTCTACCACTCGAACGAAGAAGATTTACGCGTCGCAGACGTTTATTCTTCTGATTCTGCCGGACCTTTTTGCGCATTTTATTGCAATTTTATCTCTCTCCTCTCTCTCTCAGAAGCACGTGCTCTTTTTCGCTTTCGGATAAACCGCACTTTTTACGACGCCGCCAGTGATTTTTCACCGATCGAACGTTGTGTGTTATTGGCCGAATTTTATGTATATTAGTATGTGTTTGTTGCTATAGCTGTAGCTGTGGCGTTGGTTTATCGCGAGAAAAAAGTTTATGTTTATAGCTGTTTCGCTGCGTTCGATACGCCGAAGTATTTGAACAGGCAAGCGAGCTTTTGCTTGCTTATCTGTAGAAGCACGCATTGATATTGTGTAAAATTTGTAAAGCTTATCGAGAAATACGATATGGCGTTCATTGAGAAATACAATATGAATAAATAAATACGCTTTATCGATAATTAAAAATACGATTTTATTGTTTTAAATTCCGTATGATATTGACACATAAATATAAAAATTGCTCAATGTTTTTTTTTGCGATGATTAAATTTAAAATCAAATATGTTCTAATCCAAAAAAATCACTTTTTAATGCTTCAAAATAATCTAAAAACAAAATCTCATAGTCAATTTTTTAATTTCAATAGCAAAAAATATTATAAGTTTTGATTAAAAATATTTCGATAGCTTCCTTTTAACATTGTCTGCATTTCGATTTTTTTGTCTATGATTTTGCATCGATCAAAATAAATATCATTTAAATGGCTAAAGATTCAATAATGTAATATTTAAAAAAAAAAGCATTAACAATCAATAATAATTATTGTTTGTTAAAAAAAATGATAACTCACCCTAAAGGTTAATTGATTTTTATTATTCGAAAGAAAAAAACTCATATAAATTTTACCAATGGAGCTCCATAAACAATAGTGTTTAATCGACATATTATATTTTTGAAAAAATGAGTGCCAAATGTGTGATTCATCCAAAGCATAAAGTTGCAAAAAAATTTAGTGGTCGCACACATCTCTTAATACCGGATGATGATCTTATTAATGGAGTTATAAATTACCAAAATAAAAGTAAAAGTAAGTGTTAAATGCAAATTAGAACATAATTAAAATATAATGTCCATGCGCAGCGCGATACGCCATAAGCTTTCACGTGTGACGATAATTTAAACGTACATAGATATGAAATATATGCTTTATAATCTACAACAAACAACCGCATCGACATAAGAGGATTGTACTGGCCCTTCGATAACATTATGTTGACGTAATGCTATGTCTACGAGAGACAGTGGACTGTACGCTGTGACGTCATAATGCGCGTTTGTGAATGCAGAATCATAGTGTAGCTATAATATATTATGTACGTTATACTTTAATAAAATAATAATAAACTATTTTTTCTAGTATCCCAAATACTTATCGGAGCAGTTCCCTAACGAACGTCTGGAGCATCCGCCGTAGCTTATTAAGAAGAGGAGTCGTGTGACGCCGTTTCCCGGCTTATCTGGCGACACCTCTGCGACAAAGCGGCCATCGGGAAGACAGGTCGTGGGACGCGGGATTTCCATTGCCAGCAGATGCAACTAATGGCCTACTACTAAGGAGAGATGTGTGGGGTGGGGAAATAACGCGGAAATCTGCGAGGCACCTTGCCGCAGTGACGAGCGTATTTTGCTAACACTGAGCGAAGTAGCGCAAACGAGAGAGAGCCGAAAACTAGATTTGAAATATTAAATAGCTTGTGTACGTTGAAGTGGTGAATTATCGCATAATTGTGGACGTTGTTGCGCAGTTTGTGAGGTTATGATGAATCGTATCATTTCACGTTGAGCCTGCATATATAAAAATATATTCAGGAATGTGGTGTAATTGCGACATATTTAACTCGCGCAAGAAACTAATATATCAAGTATCCTCCTTATCAGCAGAATCAGAGAAGATATCGTATAGTCCGGCAAAACATATACAGCAAATCTCTTTTGAAAATAGTTATGTCACTCAAGTTTGTCATTATTTAAACCTAAATGTTCTGAATAGTATTGATTAATATACACGCGCATCAAAACATACAACAAAAACATTTTACAAATTATACGGATGTATAGAAAAAAAATACGATGTGGCGACCACACATATAGACACATTTAAAATGGCGATTATCTCATTGTTAATGACCGTGACCAAAAACGTTGATTCATTAACAATGAGACAAACATCATGGCACAAAAGGGATTTCTTTTGACCACACAACACGGGTCGTTAAGAGAATCCCTTTTGTGACAAAACGGTACGGACGCAATCAATCACCACAATGCAAACCCTTTCCTTAGAATTCGAAAGTCTGGAACCAAGCAAAAAACTGGCATTCGAAATACACATTTCTCGAATTCTAAGAAGCCACTGCAACGATTGGCTAGGAGATCGATGCGCAATCGCGATTGGCCAGCTAGCGTGCATCCTCCTAAAGGATATAAGCCCGGACTCCGACGAAGAGAGTGCAGACGGTCCACGGCACTTCAGGCAGACGGTCCGAAATACGAGACGGCTGAGGTACGAGACAAGAGACGTCACCAGACATCAGAGCCAGCGACGCAAACGAACAGAGAGCCAAGATCTACCAGCAGCCATCCGGAGGAACCAGCCGCGCGTCCTCACCGACAGAACTGAAGATCACACCTGACACTTGCCGCACGCAGCCACAGAGCACTGAGACATCATAACCTGCACACCTTCATCGCGAGAAACATCACGCCGTATTCGTCCATAGTCAAAAATGTAATTATAACTTAATAAACAATCTAATAGGATTCACCGAAGAGTCTCATTGGCCGCGAGGTCAACCACCCCTAGGGCTACGCCACTTAAAACAACTTTAACTTCCCTGAATGTAGATTTATTAGGTATAATTTTTTTAAATGGTTGTTCTGTTAAATGTGAAATAAGTAAATGCGGATCTTCCGTATTTTTTTTAACATAAACAATTATCAACTTTTAGAGAAAATCGTACAGCTGAATGATTCAGTTGAAAAAAGTGTATCTACATTTCAAAAGAAACACAGTTGAGAGAACATTTAACATAAGTAAGATTTTGTTTGCCTTGAGAGTAGATATCGCACGTAGTCGTTTTCAATCAATTTTATCGGTCAACAGAAATTTATATTCGTAGAAATTCACCACCCCTCTCTGATTGGTTGACCCGTCGGAAAGAGGCGGACCACATAAACCACAAAGGAGCTAAAACTATAAATACTGACACAGATTAGAATATAAACATCGAAGTTTAAGGCACTCAAACTTCAAGAGACCTCCAACTAAGAGAAGACGCCGATTCAACTTCGTACCAGAAAAGATTGCAGAAACTACCGTTTCTCTTTCCTCATCCACTGGTCTAGTTCGAAGTCTGGAATCTAGAGCGACCCACTTCGAAGTGACCCACCCACCCCTAGAGACCACGGAAGCACACACGGCAACTAGTTTCAACTGTTGCGCAAAAAGCAATTAATGATTGTCTTAATCAAATAAAGACCCCAGAATATATAAACTCTGACACACAATTAATTTATATGTATACCATGGTGTCACTATCGGGCGTCGGTGTCGAATGCATGAGATTCTAAACATTCGGTAAGCTATGAAGAATCAAAAAATACATTTTATATGATGAATACAGATTCATACACACTATAGTATAAAAAAAATAACAATAAAAAGTGTTAGGCCAATTTATTTTAATTTTAAATATAAGTGTTTAGTATGAAATTTTAATTATAAATAAAGTTGAAAAGGCTCAGTATGCAAAAAAATATCAAATTATTTTAGCCAGACTTGTGATTCATATTATTATAAAATTTTCATTCATATTGAGAAAGTTCACAGCTACAAAATATTTACTTATAAATGTGATCCATTTATGAAATTTTAGCATGTTTTCTTCTATAATTTGTTTATCAGGTATTAGTTGTTATGGCAGTGACTGTTTCTTATAATAAAATATATTTTGCAAAATAAAAAATGACACAACTAGGCTATGGATAATGCAGCGATACACTGAGGAAAAAAGTACTAATAAGATACAAAAACTATAAATGTTTTTAAAATTATACGGTTTTATATGATTTTAGAAATTACAAAAAAATGACAATTATATTGTTCAGACGCGAAAAGCTGTATATAAATATTGACCACATTGTTAGTACGTAAGCTGCGTCGTTTTCACTGTTTTAAAATCCTTGTGGCTATACCAATTTCTGGGTTATCTCACCAACTTATAAAATAAATTTAATTATTTATGAGCACATACCTAGTCTTAATACATTTTCGTATAAAATTAAAATATCTCGCTGCGCGATTAAATAACTTGAGGCAATATTTAAAAATATGTTATTTAAAAAATTTTACTAATTGGTAAATTTCTAAAAAAAATCTGTTTTGCCATTTTTTATTTTAGAAATGCTCTACTGCATTTACGAGTCTCGTAAAAATATTTTATTTAAATTTTCGAAAGTGTGGAAATTTCACTTTCTAGGAAATCTCACCTTATTGTAAAAAATATTTTTTTCAAGGGTTGATTTTTAAAAGCGCGTTTGTTCATATGACAATTCAAACAAAAATATGTAGCATCTTTTTAATATAAATACAAATGTAATATCGATGCCTGTTATGAAAAAATATTAAGAAAAATTAATTCGTATATTTGTTAATGTAAGTCAATATATACATATCGAATATCTGGCTAAGAATTGTATTTATCAATATCAATGAATGAAAATAAATATTATATTTCAATCACCGTCTTCAATACTAAAGCATATTTTGGTATTCAATTTTCAAAAGCAGATAGAGAAAATAGTATTATTTAAGCTTTGCTTTATAGAAAGCTTGAAAAATGTAAAAAATATTTAAATAAAAAAAATAACACCAAAGGTTTCGACTTTCATAAATCAATGACGATATATTTGACGATGATATAACTCATATCACATGTAATGATTCTCGAGGAAAATTATTAAAAATTTCTTTAATATATATTTCATTATTTATGGCCGTGTCTAAAGTTTCTCAGAAGTCGAGTCGACGTATAATTTTCAAATAGCTAGTTTGTAATGTTGTGCTTGAATCCCTTAGGTTTTATTTAATGTTTGTTTAACATTTTGATATTACAGTATTTACAAAAACATCGCTTGTACTATTTACTTGTTTAAAACAACAGATTTTATTTAATATCATTGTATAATATATTAATGAGGGTCGTTCATTTAAAAAAAATAGAAACGTCTGCAAATGATATTTTCTCTTTTTCTAGATTTTAAATTAAAGTTAAAATTACAAATAAATTTAGCATCCTCCGTTCTTATTATATTGTAAAAAGACATTCCAGATATGTTAAGATTACTTATAATCACAACACTAAAATTGTATTGGTTTTAGATGTATTTAAAAAAAAATATTTTAAATATTATATAGCTCGTTTCCTGTCATGGATTTAACTTTGAATTTATTCAGATGTAATCGCGATATAATACATATTTCATTAATTTCCGTCAAAACCAAACTTTCGAGCGCACAAACCGCCGACAAAGACCAAGGTCGCCCCAACCGCTTTTCCAAAAAAACCTCCGATTTACGACGTAAAAATGCCATAAAACAACTCTAACACGAGTAAAAAATTCCGAGCGCGTTTTGATCAAACGGAAAAATCTGGCGACCATCTATCAAAAGAACGCTATTATCTTTTTTGTAAATATAAATCCACATTCATATTATAAACTAGCTGTCACTCCACTTGGAACGCCTAATGTTTTTAAAATAAATTATAGTTAAATATGCGCCTAGAATATCACAATACTCGCTCATAAAAAGACAATTAATTTATTTTTAGAATAAATAATATTTTGTTTTATTTATATTTTATATCTAGATATAAGAGAAGAGATATATCATATGAGAGTTTAATATGTTTTTATGGCTCTCTTCGCGATATGCCTTAAGTGCAACGGTTTACGGTGTCATAATGGAGAGGCGAAATATTGCGACGTGCATTATGGCCGATGACACAAAGCCTCGGTGGATGCGACCCTGCCTTGGATGCTGGATACGTAATCGCATCTCATTAAAATACGACCGGCGTTCGGACGGGAGAAGAAGTGACGTCCGGATTAAGTAAGTGAAAGATTAACAAGAAACGTATATCGACAAAATTGTACTTTATAAGAATTTCGGTATGGATTTAATAATATTTGCCATAAATAAAAGAAAATCGCAATTTGCAAATAAATTGTGCGCTGTTTAACAAGGATATGATCCACCAGCAAAAAATATAGGTCTTGTAAATAAACTTTTTTTAAACACAAATTTAAATAAAAAAATGTATATAATTTAAATCAAGGTCGTACATATTATATTAGATATAAAATACTCTAATAATGAGCTACTTTAGCTCATAAAGAATAAAATTAAAAAATATACGACTGTAACTAAAATCAGTTCACTAATAAAATAAAGCCATTTACCGTTTGTAAATTAATAAAGTCATATATGATTGTTGCAGTCTTATTTTAATCAATCGTTTTCGGTGAGAACAGTTGCTAGAAGTATTGAGCACATTGTGAGTAACATCAATAGCCAATTTAATACAAACGTTCCAAACTTTTCGACTTTATAAATCCAGATATTTCTAGACATTGGTTAATAAAAAAATTAAAAACTTAATTTATTTTAAAATTTTTGAAGCAATATTTTTTTTAAATAATTATACTTTTTAAAATAATTTTCAAGTTTTTGGGACCCCTGGTGTGATACACATGTGTAGAAGAGTCGGAGAAGAATATATAGCTGATTGCGTAGTACCCAAAATCAAATAAGGTGGCGGAAGCGTTATGATCTGGGAATGCATGACAGCAACAGAGGTAGGAAACCTGTACACTTGCGAGGGTAGATGAATTGTAGCATTTATATTTCAATGTTGGAATTAAGTATAATGGAAAATATTTACTAATAAATACAGACTAAGCTATCATCCGATTCCAGCAAGACAACGCTACGTGCAAAAGCGAAAAAAGTGTGCGTCAAAGAGTTTGTATAGCATTTATCGGCAAAAATAAAAGAAAAGGTTGCCAATCACATTTACAAACCCAAAATTAAGCTGCTAAAAAAAATTGCAGATGGAATGAAAAAATTCGTCTACTCTGACAGTATGCCAAAAAGGATTGCAGCTGTAATTAGAGCTAACGGTGGGCCTACTAAATATTAAAAATAAACACTATAAACAGCCTTGATTGGTTTTTCATTTATGATATGATAATAAATCTATTGGTGTGCCCCAATATTATGGCCAAGCCTGTATATATACATATATTATATTTACATTACTTTATGTGTGTACACCCCTTTAGAATATTGATTGTGTTAGAATAAACTTATTTCCTATTTCAGTTTTCTAACTTTCACCTCATTGTATTCCCAGTGTTCCGCTTTGGAACATCTCAAAAAACTTTCATAAAACTAATACAAATGTAAAATAAAAATATTTCGTTGTGTGTCATAAATCATTATGATTCATTGAATTTTATTTTTAACAGAGTTTTTTGCTCGATATATGGTCAAGCGATCGAGAAAGCAGCCGCTTCCCACTTCCATGCCAGATCCGGTCAAGCTAAGAAGTCACCGGAATCCTAAAGTTCAATCAGATCTTATAGACTCGGAGACTACGTGACGCATAACTATGATGAATATTATGTATATATATATATATATAATACATACATTTTCATAAATATTACTTGTATAAGAAGTTAAAACGCAAAAATAAAATTGTGAAATAGATATTTACATGAGATATATTTGCTTTGCCGTTATGTCAGAGCTCTGTTATCTTGAGCTAGCCATTCTTGACAACAATATATTTTTTATTTCGTCACTTAAAAATATCAAGCACTCGCAAGATTTACTTAATGCCATTGTGGAGTAAATGTACATATTCTTAATATGAAAATATTTTTATTTGATTCTAGTCATTCAACAGACATTTTATAAACAAAAATCGATACGTGAGATTTTCAGTAAACGGCGAACCGTCAATTAGTACCTATTCATTGGATATTTTTCTCAATTTATTTTTATCACTCTTCCAATCATATTTTTTTCATTTGGTTTTATTGAAAGCATTTTCAATTGAAAAGCTATAAATCGAATCTATCGACTGTTATGAAACACCCAATATCTACATATGTATATGTAGATATGAATTGAGACTATACCCATTTTCGACTTCCAATATATTTCGACGCGATATTGAAGCGTGCATTATGACGTATGGGCGCCGTTGCATTTTTCATTTGGTACACACAAAAGACAATTCCGATTTTGCGCGGCGCTTGACACGTAGCACGACGACAGCGCCAAATTGAATTTTGGGCGCAGTGCTCGGGGTAAATGCATATTTTATGACTTGCATACACTAGTATGTAGTAGCGTGCGAAATTTTCGCAATGGCGGTGAAACTATTAGTGCGTAGAGAGAATCTCGCCTGAGAGGGTTTACGTCACTTTTGAGAACGTAAGCGTGCTTCGAAGCGAAAATTATCCATTTGTGTGATGGATTGTAAGATGACGCTAAGAAATATATTAGGTTGTTCTGTAAGTTTGCTTCATCTATGTAAATGAGCTGTCGTCTGCATTATCAACCCTCTTCAGTGGTCTTTCGAATCAGCGGTACTATGACAACTTGATTAATTAATATTTTTTGAGAGAAAATGATCGATGATTAATCATTGAAAAATACGACTTTATAATATAATAATAAAGATATATCTGTATATTTTAGAAAGCAATGCGAAACGTTAATAGCGCATTAATTTGTTTTCCTCGCTCAGGGAACAATCATCTATTTCTTCAAGCCAAATTGCGATTATGCGAATCAATGAATCGAATCCAGATGGGATAAGACGAGCGGATCATGCTTCGCCGATTCTTTATATTACGTATACCTGACGTACATGTATATGTGGCATTTTTTCATATTATATAATATTATAAAACGAGTGATACGTCACGTTTTCTCGTGATATATTACATACGAGACACGAAGGCTAGAGGGAAAAGAAACGTCATCCGCATTCATAATTCCGAGTGCACTTCCGGAACGGCTGACGGTGGCTTATTAGCATTTGATATGATGGCAAGGAAGTAGAAATTGCCAGGTAACAATACTCTCTCGCCTCGTGAAATTATACATAGCAGACTTTAATCTCGATTCGGAGATAGAAGTCTACTCAGATAAAAAAGCAATAGAATGGGGTTATTCAGCCGTGCATAGAAAATCGACGAAGCGTCAGCAATATTGCATATGCATCCTAGTGTAGATGCATAGTAAAATAATACATACTACGTCGGGGATTGCGCGTTGAACTTTAGAAAAGACAAACGCCGCCGCCCTAGAAAAAACAATGGCCGTTTCGTGTCTAGTGCCTTGCACTAGTTCTAGTGGCTTGCACTTTTAAATCAACGCAACAATCTAGACTCGACTATTTTCAAGAGGTCTACTATAATAATACCACACACGTATTTGTTGACGTGAAGCCTACGTGGGGTAAAATCGGCTTAGTATGGTGTATTGCAGAGTAATGAACTTATAATGAGTAAACAAAATCGCTTTGCCTCTGAAACGAATCGACTTTCTAGTATTGCATAACGAATCTCGTTAAATTGTTTGGCCCAAACTGCTACTTCAAAACAATAGCATTTTGTTATCCGGTTGCTTTATAGGTTGTACTATAAATTGTTATCATATCAGCATTTTTTTTTTGAGTCGCGTATAGTCCGAGAGTGAACCCGGACCTTGGAAAAACAATGATTCCGGGCCTCATGACAAAAATGGCATTTTATGTATTACAAGTGAGAATGGAATAAAGCACATCTAAACCGAATTTTGACCAATAGGAGAGCGCAAAAAACAATTATCCCTTCTCAGAAGTGGAAGGTCCATGGGCCCACGCCCTCCTTCCACGGTCGCATCAGGCTCAGGAGTTTCGGCCCATGAGCGACCGGATGTACCTAGCCTGGCTTTCGCGCCTGCATACTGCGCATACAGGCGCTAGACCAGGCCTCCTTCCTAGGTCGTCACGTGAACGACCTGGACGGGTAGACCGTCGCGATTTATCTACTGATGGTCTCCGGCATCACTATCTTTTTTGGAGACGGAGGTTGGATAGGGGATGTGGGGGGAGGGAAGGTATGCGGGCAGTCGCGCTCCGCGTACCTGGGGTCTCTACGGGAGAGAAATGATTTTACGCATCCTGGAAAGAAAAATATTTATTTCATCAACTCATCCTTTGTGCTTGTTTTATTTATTTCCTCTTTCTTATTTTTTTTTTCCTGCTGCCTAGCTCACTCCGATGAGAGAAGAGAGCTCGCGGGTGGCCCTTAAGGGGCTAATAGGTGGTCCTATTGAGGACGGACGTCTGTGCGGGCGCCATATGCGGCGCAGTATCTCTCGAACGCCAGAAGATTTCCCTTCGTGGCCACGAGATGTCTGTGTTGTGGAGGGCCATCGCCCTCGATTTCGAGGTTGGAGTGTAGGACTGCTCTCTCCTCGTCCATCATTGGGCAGTCCCATAGTATGTGTTCGGACGTCTGTAGTTCGTGGCCGCAGGGGCAGTCGGAGCGGTCTCTTAAACAAAAACGTTCATGATAGGCCCGGAAAGCTCCGTGGCCGGTCATGAACTGTGAGGTGTGGAATCCACAACGGAACCACCTGAGCTCGAGTCTCCCTGAGATCAGGGGGAGGAACTTTTTGGTCAGTAGTCCCGTTGCGGACTCGTTCCAGCGTTTTTGCCACTCTTCTAGCACCGCAGCGCGAGTGACGCGCCGGATAGTCATCAGAGCAGCACTTGGGCTAGGCTCTCCCACTGGAGGGAAGAGCCTCTTGCCCGCTATTGAGGCCGAGCGGCCTCTTCCGAGGTGGTGGACCGCGGCTCTCATCTGGGCAGTTAAATCGATGGGTTCGACGCCGGCCATCACGCACATTGCCGAAATCGGAGCTGTATTGTAGGACGACGTGAGGAGCCTCAGCGGCGACGTCTGAGTTCTCAGCAGGATGGTGTTCGGTAGTCCGCGGGAAGATCTTTCGGCCCACGCACTTGCCGCGTACGTGATTATCGAGACGAAAATGGCTTTGTACATTATCACCTTCGCCCTGAAGTTAAGGCCCCAGTGTTTTCCGCCTAGGCGATGCAGCCTGCACATTGCATTTCTACTTTTCATTCCTGCCATTCTCAGGTGAACGCATGGGTCAAAGTTCCTGGATATTATCATCCCCAGATAGCGGGCTTTTAGTTCGAATTTAATTTTGTGTCCGTTCATGCATATTTGGGGGGGTCTCTTTGGGTCCAAGGATCCTCTCAGCAGCACAGCTTGTGTCTTGTGGGGGGCAAAAGAGAGTTTATTCTCCTTGCCCCAGGCGAGCAGGGTAGACAATGCTGTCTCGGTCTTAATTTCTAGGCCGGTTCGGCTATCGGCGCTCACTAAGAGCAACAGATCGTCGGCGTACGCAATGAGGTCGCAGTGGTGGGGCAGAGGGGTCTCCAGGACGTCGTCGAACTGGACATTCCACAGCATCGGTCCGAGGACCGAGCCCTGCGGGCATCCTCTCTCTAGGGTCTTCCAGACTAGGCTTCCGCCTGCGTCGATCACCACTCGTCTATCCTTAAAGTAAGACCAAAAATTCACGCCAAAAGCAATAAAATCTTGTCGGCGCCGTCGCAGTGGGAACGCTCGTTACCGAGCGTTCCCACTCCGACGGCGCCGACACGATTTTATTGCTTTTGACGTGAATTTTTGACTTCTGAGAAGGAATAATTGTTTTTGCGCTCTCCTATTGACCAAAATTCGGTTTGAAAATACTTTGATTAACCCTCTTATATTAGAAGTCCATAGTGATATCAGTAAGGATAACTATAATATTTTTAAATCATAGTGTAATATCGAGATGCAGACAAACTGTGGGGCAATATGTGAGATGCGATATCTGTCTGTACTTATTCTTAAGCTTATTTTCCCCTGAGAGATGAGATTTTGGACTTGACCTAATGAAAGTTCTAAAACTATAATTAGTTTTAGAACTTACTTACAAGTTCTGATACCATTTACCGATGGTTCTTAGGTGAGGCAGGTTAAAATTTAAAGTCTGTCGAACATATTGATAAACCATGGGAGAATAAAAACTTAAAGTTAATGCAAATGATCGTACTCGGGCTGAATACTTGGCTACTCTTGAATTATTTTTTTTTTTTAGAAAAATGAACAACTCTTTTGATTCAGAATCAAAATTTGCTAATAGTGAAAAGCCGTTTTCCTCACTTAAAAGTTTTTTGTCTGTTATTGACTTGACTATATTTTTTGTTTCTACGATAAAGTTTTTGCCTTCGTGCGTGTATTATTTTTTCACGTTTTTTTTAAATTAACCTAGCATGATTTAATTTTCGTAATAAATTTATTTTTCTAGGAGAAATGTAAGCATCAGTATTCGAAATTTACGTTGCTGGGTGTGGAGACGATGGTTGGTGTTTAAAAATAAATTAAATATAAACTCGAAGAATGGAATGTGCATCCCTAGTTGACACGTGTAGAATGACGTGTTTATAATAAAAAATCCAAAAATAACACAAATAATTGGAAAATGTAACCTGTGCAATAATAAATTGCAATTCCTCTGCTGTTTTGCACTGTTTTTACACGATAATACCAAACCAATCAAATGCGCGGAGACGGGCAGCACCGATCACGCGCTCGGGGTGAATGATCTAGAGACGAGGCGAATAATATTTTAAAGCACGCTAAATTTTTTCCTAAAGGCCGCTCTATTTTATATTCTTTACTCTATGGTTAGAATACTCTGTAATATAAATGTGACTAAGTAATATATTTTTTATTATTTTAAATATAATTTTTATCGATTAGTTATCAACGTTTATTTTAAGAAGAATAGACCGGTCAAAGACTTATTCACAGTAGTAATGTATATTTTTTTAATTATATACATCTATCTAATATATATTATATTAATACATAAATAATAATAAGAAAATTAAAAATAATATTACACTACAAGAGCAAAGCAGATCTAACGTTTTGATTGCCATAAAATTCACATGTTTATGCGAAATCTTTGTCTAGCCTTTGTTCGCGTTTTAATATTACGACCGGCGGCAAAACAATTTCGCTTTATGAAGTCGGACGCAAACTTAAACTGCGAAACTTCTCTGTCAAAGTGAGAATCGCAGAGGCGGCAGTTATTTTCGAATCGCTTCATAAGTTGTTTCCAATTGTTCGCCATTTCTAATTCCGAACTTTACCATATAGATATGTATAGGAAAATTTTCGGGTGGGATGATCTCTAGGCGTTTTCGTTGAGCGCAATATAAATTCCTCCACCTCGTACCTGACGGTGGGTCGGATGCAATTTAGCAATTTTCCTGACACCGTCTGGGAACAATGGCCTCGTCTCTGATGCTGTGCAGCAGCCTCGTTGCATAATTCGATTCGTCTCGCGATAGTCTTCGAGATGGTTGGTCGTGTTGTTTCTCCTGTAGTAAAATAACTCATGAAACCCTTTGCCGCATGGTGCACCAGCGAGCCTCGCCTCGATCCTAGGCGAAAACTTTTCTAATTATGGGCCGCGTGCAAGGAAACGCTTCTAGCTTTTCCTCGGTGAGCTTCAATTAATTCGATTTTGTTGCATACTGCTCCTGCGCGGTCGAAACAAACTCGTGTGGTATAATTATTTGTTGCATATGTGCTTTTGATGCAATTGAAACATTTTATGCTAAGCGCGGTTATAATATATACAAACTTACACATATCAGAAAGTTTTTATTGGTTCAAGAATATCATTTGTATGTTTGATACATTATTTAACTAAATTGATAATATTAAGTTGCTTAAATAATAAGCTACTTAAAATAATAGTTAAATTAAAAGACTAATAAACATTAGGATTGAACCAGTCAAGTCGCTCGCAGGGATTAAAAGTCTATCATATATTATGTTTCCAAACCTGCCAGATTTTATAACGCACCATTGTGGCTACCCCACACAGATTAACTTGTTTGAAATGGTCTTTATCTCAAAACTTGTGTTAATTCACTGTAAGCAAAATGATCATCTATCAACAAGATAATAGCGTAAAGGACTTGGACCACACAACCCTTAAAATAACACGAGTGTTGTTCTTACTGTAAATATTCTCAGTCATTGAGAGAATATTTATTTGTTGCGAAACAATCAGGTCAAGAATACAATCAATCACCGAATCATCAAAATTCCCAATGAAATGCAATACTACCTTGGACAATGCCCATCAAGCAAACGTCGCTTTCTAGAGGCATATACCTATTTCGCCGTTCTAAGAAGCGACTGCAGCGATTGGCTGGATAATCGCTGCATACTTGCGATTGGTCAGCAAGCTTTTCAGTCCATGATACTTAAGCCTGGACTCAGTCACCAGCAGCCACTCGAAGAGACCAGTAAACGCGCGCCGACCGCGGACAACATATTGTCATGGGCGCTCACATTCCGAGAGGAACTCGAGAACGTGATATTTGGGTGCGTGTAGTTGGGGGACTATAAAATACTCATATACAATATTTTTTGCAATACGTATGTACGAATCAGGCGCGTGTGGTGAGATATTCCCCCTTTATATATAAATTAACGGAAACCCAAATAGTACGTTTAAAAAAAATTGTATTTACAATTTTAGTGTTTCTCAAAATGTTTTTAATTATTAGATTAATCAAAAAATAAAATGTTAATTAAAAGCCTAGGCCAATATCCAATATTATTACGTCAAGTTATTCTTCCAACTACTAAATAATTTAAGGTTTCGTGACTGACGATGATTACAAATAAATATTTAATAATAGTTAATTATTTTTTTATTAAATTGTAGGGTCTACAGTGACCACTATTAAATCGGTGTACATCAGAAAATCTAAATTAGAGCAGTTTTGAAAGATTTTATTGAATTTGACGCACTGAGCGTAAGAACAAAACATTTTTGAGCGCCATAAATTTGTTTGATGCCGGCCAGTGCGGAACGTATGTGACAATAGACGGAATAAATTAAAATAATCACAATAGTAAATCAAGATATTCTACAAGTGCTATTATGAAATCGAGCTAGTCTGTATTTATTTAGTACAAAAAATCCTAATAATAAGCTACTATAGCTCATGAATAATATCATATGTATATGTATAAAAAATGCAGTTAATTTGAAATATGTGGTTCTATTTTCAAATAAATAGATGCCATGTAACATTTTTAGAAATCTAGATCCTGAAATATGTCTCTACAATCTCAAAAGAATTCATCTAAAAAGTGTCATTATGAGATGTATATAAATTTTAATACTAATAAGATAACGAAAATATTGATGCAAAATGTGACACAAAACCAGGCTGTGTGACACAAAATCTGACATAATCCTAGCATGATAAAATTCTACTTGGATTATTTTATTTTTAGTACGCGCCTGGTGTTAACCACGTTTGTGTAAATTATATTTTGCATTTAATATGAAAAATATAATTTACACAAACGTGGGGAGCTAAAAGACAATTACAAAAGTTGTAGGATGACGCGTTTATATGATTTTCTAGGATCGTTATATACCCAAAGGATATCACAATTTCGCATTCACGTCAAACCATTTCCTAATTTATCATCTTTAAAGGCTACCTACACACACATCAGCTATTTTAGTTTACTTATTCAAGATTCATATCACGAACGATGAAAAAAAATCAATTTCACCCACCTTGGCGTCATCCCAGAAGTGGGTGCGGGCAGGATATCCCACTATCCGATCGGGGAAATCCTTCCACACTGTGTAGGCGAAATCGGCTTCGTCAGCTGTCAACGAGGCGTCCTCGTCCAGCTGAAGGACGGCAGCGGTTTGGATAAGCGAGTGAGGATGAAACCTCGCCGATATGCCCATGCTGCAAAAGCGACAATCGTAAAGTGTGACGAGAATATCCATTAAGTGTTACAGAGAAGGGTGAGGTTTGTACTTACTCAGGGCTATAAGTCGAGGTGTCCACAATATCCAGAGGAACGTGTGAAGGCGTGTTTGGCCAGCGCGGTCTGGGCGGCGGCGGTCTATCGCTGGCCCACAGTATCAATATCTGAAACAATAATATTATAGTGAATTCGTTGTTTCATTGTTTTGTAGCAGTCTAATTCTAAAGCAGAACATTTGTATACAACGCTTTAGAAAATAACCTGCTATTCGGTGAGTGCAATACATAAATAAAAATCAATAACCAGCCTTCAAATCTGCGATTATTCATATTCAGTCAAATGACGAATTAATGAAAATTATTGTCGCGTAGCAAAATTTTGTTATTAAATAATAATTATTTAAAACTGTTGTCACGGTACTGTCGGCCATCTTGTTTTATATTTGAATGCTTATTTTTCATTGGTCGAAACAACAGAATATACCGGTGCCTCGGAAAGCAATGAAGCAAATTCAAATTTTATTTTTATTATTATAATTAAATATATTTCCTTTGTTTACGTTTATACAAAGCGATACGATTTACAGAGTAGAGAATTGAATGAAGAATGTTTCATTTTAAGTAATGCGCGTCCAGAAGCGGAAGCGGCTTAGAACAATTATATATAAAATATTGGTTGGTGTGGAAAGGGTTAAAAAAGAGTCGATTTTTTACGACTCCGACTTCAATTAAAATGCTCGACTTCAACTTCGACTTCACAGCCCTGATATTATATATACATAAAATATATATTTAAAAAAAATATTTATAAAAATTTATATAAAAAATATATTTATATGAATAAAAAATACTAAGCTTTTTAAAAGAAGCAAATGCATTAAATCATTAAAATGCGACAAAATGAGTCGCAAATAAAATACTTATACGGTCTTGTAAAATTAATTAATTTACTTGTGCCCCATGGATCTTTTAAAAATATATATATAACGGTATCCATTAACAGTCTCAAAACACTTGCATAAAAAACATGAATAAAGCCATGGGTCAGTGCATGTCTCTGCGTTGTTAATTTTATTAAGTAATTATTACGCAGTTACACAGTCTAATAATGTATGTATGAGGCAATAATAAAGAGTCTGTTTCTATACTGACATATCGACATTGGCCAGTCAATGGAGAACTGAAAGAAACGTTTGATCTTTCCCAATTTACAAAAAAATAATCCAAAACACCGCACTAAAACACTTCGCTTCCGACTTGAATTTAACTAGTGTTAGGCTAAAATCGTATCGAGCGGAGCAATCGTATCGAGCGGACTGAAATCTTCCTGAATCCGAAAAGTTTAACTTGCTTATATATTATTATTATTATTATTATTTATTTATTAAAATTATAACCATCGTGACCTGACAGGCAAACCCAATGCGTCACGATAGTCAAAAGTACTAATACATTATAATACATACAAATATAAACAAGACAAAACAACAGACACAAATCACCTCAACAGGTGTGCATTGTCCCATACGAACTGAACCAAAACTCCATATGTGCAAGAGAAAATGTCAATATTACTATGGACAGAATTGAGCAGATAAATAGCCTTGGCCAGAGAAGAGTTGGCAAGTGCTCCAGTTCTAGACTTAACAGGCAAGAATAGTGGACGCGACCGAGAACTATAACCACCTTCAGGAGCCCACATTTGAAGCTGCTCGAGCACTGAAGGATTGTCTACGATGCCCTTGAGCAATTTCCAGAAGTGTTTAATTACATAAACACTTCTGCGAGTCGACAAAGAAACGTATCCCAGGGCTCCCAAAATAAAAGCACTGGAAAACAAGAATGGATAATACCCGTATTCCTTCAAGTATAAATATCGAAGAAATTTACGTTGTACTTTTTCCAGCTTCAATTCATTACATTGATTCATTACGCCTGGGATCCAAATGATGGAGCTAGTTTCTAGTATGCTGCGGACTAGAGTATCATAAAGAGTGCGCAATACTAAAGTATTCCTGAAGTAACGCGCATTTCTCAAGATAAAACCGAGCATTTTTAAGGATTTGCTATGAGTCTCTGCAATGTGCTGGCAAAATTTCCAACGTTCTTCGTAAGTCACTCCTAAATCCTTAGTTGAAGAAAACCTTTCCAGAAACTATCCGCCTAGATGGTATGAATATTTTGCCGGCGTTAACGACCTTGAAAATGAAATTGTGTGACATTTCTTTACACTGAAAGGCAATTGGTTATAGCAAGCCCATTTCCATATAGAGTTGAGATCCTCCTGTAGGTCGAGGGAATCAGAAATCGAATGCATTTTCTTGTAAATTTTCAAGTCATCTGCATATAATAAAAAATCTGAATGCTCTATTGCTGTTTCTATGTCATTAATGAACAATAAAAACAACAATGGACCCAAATTGAATCCTTGAGGTACTCCAGTAGGGGTCTTATATCGTTCTGAAAAGGAGTTATTATACTTGACGAATTGATATCTATTGGTCAAGTAATTTCAGAATAGATTTATGAGATCTTCAGAAAACCCGAAATTAGATAACTTTTTTACAAGTAAAGCATGGTTAACTTTATCAAATGCTTTTTCAAAATCTGTGTATACGACGTCCACTTGTACACCAGAGTCCAATGATTTTGAAACGTAGTTAGACAAAACCATTAGATTAGTGACAGTGGATCGAGATTTACGGAAACCATGTTGTTGGTCGAGAAGCATACACCTGCAATGATTAAAAATGTATTTATGCAAAACAATTTCAAATAATTTTGCAGGTGATGAGATCAAAGCTATTGGCCTGTAATTGTCAATCTGAGATTTGGGACCCTTTTTATGAATCGGAGTGACTTTTGAACATTTCCACAATTCTGGAAAACAAGAGGATCTCAAAATTAAATTAAATATAAATTTTAGAGGCTGTAAAATACCAGACTTGCATCCTTTCAGAATGTAGTCTGGAATAAAATCTGGTCCCGAGGTAAAAATGGACTTTAGTCTGCTAAATCCATATTCCATATCAACCAAACTAAAGGTTTTGATTGATAACAAAGATGACCATGAACGATGAGTCTCATCGTAATTAGAATTAAACTCTAAATGTGACCCATCATTATGGTATACGGTTTGAAAATACCTAGCAAATCCATCTGCAAAGTCTTCAGAACCTTCAAAATTGATGTTGTTCCAACTCATCGATATTATATTCATTATTGCATTACGTAAGCTTTATAAAACTGCTTTGCATATATATAAATAAAAGTTGTTTAATTAAAGTCACAGCAAGGCGTTGTAGAAAGATGTTTGTAATCAGTGCAAAAAATATAGATATAAAAAAACTGTAACTTTAAAGACTAACTGGAAACAAGTGATAATAAAATTACGTGAGAATCAAGACGCTTTTTGTCTTAAGCACACACAGACGCTGATTATGCGCCGTCTGATGCAGTTAGACAATGTCTAGTTAGTTGAACTAGAGCGGAGCCAGAGACAAGATTCAATAATTAGATATTCCGGAAGGAAGTGGCTCGAGGGGTGAGTGTCATGTTGTATGTGTAGGTGCAGTTCGCTTTCTGTCGCCGCCTATGTAGTCGCGGAACAACATTACCTGGATCAAAGGAATATGAATTAATCACACACGTCAGGATGTAACCCCCTGTCGTTACAAATCACGTTCGAGTATTGACATTTGAAATGTGTATTAGGGCGGTAATCCCGCGACGGAGAGTAAAGCGCATACTATCACAAGTCAAAGGTAAGGCGTAGAATATTAATTTGGTGATTCGATACGAAACGTATGAGTAGCGAAAGTACTTTCGGTTTGATTCCAGTACTTGTTTATGTTTACCTTTTGCATACAAAGCATTTGTTGAAATAATAACATTAGTATTTCAGTAAACATCTATGATCTAATATTCAAAAATCCAATGGATGGGTAATATGTTTAACTTATACACATATGATACAAAACACCAGTGATATTGGTTTTACATAAAAAATATCTCGAAATATGATAAAAAGGTGATTAAACCTTACTTCTCCATAAGCGCTACTTAACGTTCTTCTTGTTTTCGTTTCACGTAACCGTTTCAAAACGCTACTTAGGGTTAGAGGACATGTGGTTTCAGCAGAACGGTGCCAACTCGTTGAAAAAACTTTCTCTGGTCGTTTCATTTCATTTTATTATTTATTTTTAATGTCTGACAGAAAAAAATACAACAAAGCACATGCCTCAGGACTCATTTATTAACGCTAGAGGCAGACATTTGACCGAATTTTTTTATGTATTCGGTACGCATTAATAAATTTGTAAAACCCAATAAGAATGTAAAATAATAAAATTAAGGTTATCTCATAATAATAATAAATCAAAATCTTTTAGTGCCAATTAAGTTTAAATTGGCTTGTAATGATAGTGGTATTCCATTAATTATTGAAGCACCAGATGGATAAAAGTATGAGTGCGACAAGCTGAAAGCAACCCTTACCGTTCTATATAAAGAAATTTACGGTGTGTTCGACCAATGTTTCCCAAGGAAACGAGACCATACGGACAGCAGGGCATACCTAAAATGCTTTTCTAGTGACGGTATTGCAACACTAAAAAGAAATATGTTTTCCACAAATTTAAAAAGAATCTATAAGCTCGCAAAGCAAAGTTTTGAGCCATGCAAGCCTAAACTAAGACAATGATGATATCAATACTAAGAGAATGTGAAAATTTTTTTAGCAGTGATCCCGGAAGGATTTGGAGTTTCTTCGACTCTAATGCTTGCACTACACTCTCTGGAAGTTGTCCGAACCGAAGTTTAACTGAAGTTCAATTGAAGTCGGCCGAGGTCACCGACTTCCGAGTAGCGGCCACACTGCCACAAATTTCATATGCCGTCCGGACGGCGGCTACTGTCACGTACAGCCGGCATATTTGCGCGCTATCGAAAAATGTGCCAAATAATCGCAATTTTTAAATTGTCATATTATTAAAATTACGCTACTGATAATTATAAAAGTTTGTGTGGGCACTCACCATTACAATATCAGTGAAAACTTTTCGGTCGTAAATATTCTATTTATGCAAAATCTTTGTCGGCTTTTGCAAAATCCCATTAGGCATAAAAATGATACTTCGTAATACGAACACAACATCTGTGACTATCCTAGAATTTGTCGCCATCGATTCTAAATAAGAATTCGTTATGGTGTGACATTTATATAAACCGATCTAGGAAAATACATAAGATATTCGAAACGATTTTTTAACAAAATCAAGTACCACTAATTATTTTTTAATTATTTAATTTTATATGAAAAAAATATATTAACGATATCTGTTAAAAGAATATACTATCAAAAACATAATTAATCCCTTTTATTGCCCTAAAATATTTAAAGATGTCAGTAAGAGTCTCTTGAAGTCCCCGATAAGCATGTGGTATTATAACTTGACCACGTGACCACGATGCAGCGCTCGACATGCGTGTTGACCATAGGACGCCTACGCGGATACTGAAATTGAACCGAGTTACTCGTTCTATCTTAGTTTGCGAGAAACCATATTATTATTTCTCTCACTTTCGTCACTTAACACGCGAGAGAGCGAAAGGGGAAGTATCTCACTGCTCGCGCTCGAAAGAGCAGCTCCGACTTCGGATCCTTTGACTTCGGTCCTTTTGCCGACAATGTTCGGAAGCGCTCGAAGCTGGCCAAGTCGACTGAATTACCCCCACTTTACCTCCCGTTCTAGGTAACCTTAATCCACTATATTCTCCGTCCTTGGCCAGCCTTGGCCAGCTTCCAGAGAGTGTAGTTCAGGCATAAGCAATACGCACAATCTGCGTCTTAGTATTATCTATAATAAATATACCGCTGTATATCTACTCCGACTATAAAGATTAATCTTCAGCTTCCAGTCCTAATGCAAGTATTCATACCTCACAATCTAACTGATCGAGATTTTGAAAATCTCAAATCGCGTAGTTTCATAGCTTATGATAATTTCTTTGCTTTTCTTCGATACATTTTTTATTTTTCGCTTAAAAATTTGTCGTTTTTTAATTCGTTGAGATATATAAAAATCCACGAAAAAGGTTCCGTTCCTTCGGCAATTGCTAAGTTGTGTGGTGTAATATTTCACAAATATTTTCACCATCATTTTAGACAAGCACTAGTGGACCAATAACACGGTTTTCGTCCACCTTGTTCAACGGCCATGATTTTTTTGTTCTTTTCAAAGGCGGTGACAAAATACTATAAATGGTCAATGTAGTCTATATCGACTTCCAAAAAGCTTTCGTCAAAGTGTGTCATGATGAGCTTTTTATTGAGAAGTTATGCAACTTCGTTTTTTGAACGGACTCAAGTCACCGCCGTCAGTTGAGTATTTTGCTCATTATGGAGTAACACAGGGATGCAATCTGGAGCATCTGCTCTTCTTTATAACGACATAATTAAATAATTTTACTGACATACTAATTATATTTATACAGGGTTACCGGTTTATAACCATTTGCATGTTTTTAATTGTTTATTCAATAAAAAATATTGTGGTTATAATTTAAATGGAAAAAATACAAAACCCTCTACTTTTTTAAAAATTTCTATCGTGTCTGGGAGATCAGACTTAGTGATTATTATGTGGGGGGTTTTTCTTTGTATACTCGCGCAGTAAATCTCCATAACCACGATAATTACAAGAACGAACGTGACAATAGTATAATAGAAACGAAGACTGAAACTGAACGGACCACCACAATATACCTCGTAATGTCCAGATTAATAAAGATGAAATATATGTATATACATATGTTTGAATGTATGTATAGTATATGTATGTACGCATTGAAGAATATTATCCTGAAACCTGATGGTCAGATTTGTAATAAAAATAAATAATAAAATATGGTATAATTACATCCATATTAAAAGATAGTTAAGAATACAATATTGTGGAAGTCGTTCTTCTCCTTGAAACATTTTCTAAGAAATAAAGTATACAAATTTAGTACGAAAGCGACATTCTGTCGAAAATTATTATAAAATTTTACGACTCAAAAACCACGTTTATTACGGTCGTTAGCGGTCGTTAAGGGTCGCGACTTTCTACCTGAAAATAAAAAAAGCAACTAACGCAACAATCTTTCGTTATTTATCACAAAACAGACCGAATCGCGTATTCCCGGTACAAAACGCGAAAAAGCGTGTAGCGACTTGGTCATTAATTGAAAAAATAAAAATAAAAAATCTTCCGGCCGTTGAAATACGGCCGGCGGACAAGCTTGCTCTTTTCCATTAGCGTTTCATTATGAGACTGCTCCGTTTTGTCCGAAAGGGGAAAAACGACAGCGACAAGGAGGCGAGGGGCATTTGGCAAGGAAACGACCATAAATTATTATTATGGGGACCGAGACGGTGCCATCTGGCGCGTGCGGAAAAAAGCTCAGGAAAAAAGACTCCATCGGAAAACCATTATTTCATTCCGGTTCGCATTTTTTTCTTCTCTCTTAGTCTACTCTTCCGCGACGAAACAAACTCATCCGGCTCGATTGTGTATGGAACGATCAATCCGATCACAAGTTTGGTAGTTATCTTTTTTCTTTTCAGAAGAATTGTGTTAACGGAAAAGTTTGCTGAAGTATGGCGATTTTGAATACGACTAGTTGTACAATTATATCTATCAGCATTTTCTTTGTATTTGTAGCCAAACTTAGCATTTGTGATCATCTTAGATTTCAATTTGCATAATCATAATGTGCATATATGTAAATGTAAAGTAAAAATTTATTTTAAATTAAAATTAATTTCATAGCTCCACAGTGTGTCGCCACTTAAGACTTAAGCTCCAGTTAATATAACTGAGCGTTTGTCGTTTAATTCCTACAACTTTTCCCAACTGCGTTCCGTTCAATCAAATTTAATCACGGAGCTCAACGGTATCAACGTCAGTCTATTCGTCGCGATATTAAATTCAATTTAAAGTTAGTCGTCGCGCGCCGACACTGATACAACTTTGCATTCGGAGCTGACAGCCATACTGTCGGTGAACTCATGTTTCATTAACGCGAATCTCTTTTGCGATGGATATAATTTTATATAACCATGGTATAGGTTAATATTTTTATGGATTGGTTAAATGGTAAAGTTGTTGTAAACAAATCAATCGCTATATGTAATTAAAACCCGTGATATTAGCCTGATACCAAATTTAAGAAACTAGTACTTCTAAATGTTATTTTAATTATATAGTAGACCATCCATTAAGTGATAAGCTCAAAATTTTCAGTGCAAATTGTCATATTTTGTATGTAATAAATTTATATATTTTTTTATTATGAAATATTTCAGTAAAATATTATTTTTTCAGTCTTGCATTAATCAAATTTATAAATAAAAATTACTAACAATTGTTTAAAAGCATCCAGTTTCATTTCAAATCTGAATCTCACATGCTTCTCCATTAAAGGGATAGAAAACATTCAGTTAAGATTCATAATCTACCGCTATTACTGTTCCGTCGATGAATACCTTCCATTCCGGATTATAAGAAGCACCCCACATATCCGAATTTTCAGTTTCGTAGTACTACACTACATCTGCGTACGGTGGGTGTTAATATTGGGTGTGCTATAAAAAAAATAAAAAAAGTACATTTTTTCATTTTTATTAGCCGAGGTTTTGGCATGCCTAAACTGCCTTACAGCTTTTTCCCATATATAAAAATAAATAAATAAACATCAAACCTAATCTAAAATATTATTATATAAAAATATCAAATTTCCAATAAACATAAAATTATAATTATTTATATATAAAATCTAATCTTCTTTCTTTGATCATAAATTTTTCTATCACGCTGTCATAAAAAGTGCTCTTTTTTTTAATATCCATAAGGATCCCTTTTTCTATTGAAATCAAGCTAAGGCCACATAGCCTTTCTTGGCCTTGGGTACTTCGATAACAATTATTAATTCGTTTCAGAGCAGAAAATGAACGTTCTGCTGAAGCAGTACTGCTTGGAAGAGTTAATATTAGTTTGCCTAATTTATCTATTTCCTGAAAACCTGACTCAAGATTATTTGTGTTCATAAATTGTACAAGCTCATGAACAGATTTCTCTGCAAATTCAGGTAAATGATAAAGAACAGCAAGCTCATTTTTTAAACTTATATAATCAAATAATGTTCCATAGAATTGTTGCAGTTTGGTAAGTAATTCATTTGGAAATTTTCCTTTATATTGCTCATATTTTTCTTTCTCCAGAAGGTGAAAATATTCCAATTTGGACATTGAAGAAAAACGGTTTTCAATTTGCTTACATATATTATCAACTATTGTATTAAATAGTTGGCTAAACGCGTGCTTTTCTTCAACAGCAAATCATTACTCAGTCTTAGATAATTTTTTTCCGTTACATATGAATCCCATAATGTTTCATAATTATTTTCCTGTTGATGTCTGAGTTGTTGCAAAATTTCGGTTACTTTCTTACATCAATATAATATGTCAAAAGATTTGGAAATATGTGGAGAAGTTTTCTTGTTTCAAAATCTTCCAAAAAGCTAAGAAAACCTCGTGCTTTTATTACAGTGTCGGGGTCCCATAGTTCACAATTTTTCACGACGTCTCGAAAAAAGTCCGTAAATTCATTTCTGTATTTTTGCACTGTGTTACTTAACCGTGATGTATAATTCCATCTTGTAGGTGTAACAGACGGAAGTCTTATAGCTACAAACTCTTGTCAAGCATTTATTCGTTTGGAAGATTTCTAAAAGAATGCAGACAATCCATTTAAAGTTTGAAAGAATGATTTGCACACTTTTATATTGGAAAGACCTTGTTGTAATGTTAAATTCAACATATAAGCATAGCAGTGTGTAAAAATGGCCAATGGATAAGCTTCGAGTACTTTGGCTTGCACCATTAATATGCCCACTCATTACACTCGCCCCATCATAAGTCTGTCCAACTAATTTTTCTTGAATTTGAAACTCTTCAATTATATTTACAACGTGGCAAAATATGCCACCGGCTGTTTTATCAGAGCTAACGTCTGTAAAGCCAATAAACCGCTCGTAAACTTTACCTTCATAAACAAAACGCAAAACTGTTGAGAGCTGTGAGTTCGTCATTATATCTGAAGTTTCGTCAAGAATAATAGCGACAAAATTTGCTGAATTTACTTCTTCCTTAATATTATCTTCAATTTAATTTCATAACTTATTTTTGAAAATGGATTATTCAAAATATCTTCAACAGTATTCTTCATCATTATTGGGGTAAATAAAAAAATATAATCTAGAATAGAAAATTAATATTGATCATATGTAAATAAGATAATAAACTATTTTACGCCAAAATATAAAAAATGAGTGACCTGTTATTTTGATATAATGTAATAAAAAAGCAGCGACGCAAGAGTTTTTGAAGTACATACGTGCACCAAATTCGAGACCAATTTTACTACTGAGCGCTGCCAGCCGACAGATCGACTTCAGTCGTTAAATCTCGGAACAATTTACTTTAGTCAAGAGCCGCTCTCGAGGTCGGCGCGCCACATGTGTTGTTACAAACCGATCGCTCGCGCGAAAATGTTCAGAGCGAATGACAAATACCAATGCATACTATACACTGCATATTAAAATTTTATAATTTTGCATACTACTGTATGCAAAATGATGTCGCTTTATGCCCTAAATTTTCTTAATTTCTAAATGTATATTTTAGATGGTTTTGCGGGTGTGCGCCGCACACCTAGCACACCCTGAATATACGCCCCTGCGATCTTACCCGTATTAAAAAAATATTTCACTCTCATTAAAGAGCGTCATTTCTATCATATATCGTAACAGGTTAAAAATAGTTCTATTAATGTTACTCTGTGATAATATCTAAAAGACCTGCGTTCGAATCCTATACAAAACATTGTGTTTTTCAATTATCTATCGTGTCTGGAAGGTCAGAATTAGTGATTATTGTATAATAACAATTCCGATTGATCATTACAGATTAGGTTTTTTTTTATCTACATATTTCTAATATCACGGATCAATATCGTAATGATTAATTTAAATCGAGCAGATTCAGTCAGTAAACTATGGCGATGATCAGAAAATTAGCTCAAATTTTAAAATAATTTTCCGACTCATCGTGACGATACATTTTGTTTTAGTCTTTTGAGCTTTTGCAATCTAATTGCTTAAAAAATATTTTGTGTGAATAAAAGTATCAAATAAAGGTTCTTTCAAAAATAAATGTAGAAATGTGAGTATACATATGAACCAAGTTATTATTTTATAAAAAAAAATATACATGCTCTCTTTGTAAATTATTATTTATAATACAAATTACGACTAGAATAGCACATATCTTATCGATGTTCAATTTTAGATGATAATAGCAAACCCAGTCTAAAGGCGCCTGTTAGGTTAACGAGTTCATATGGTTAACGTCAAAATTCCGACCCAGCATTCCGGAACATCCCAGACCGTCATAACCATTACTTTTCGTATACGTGCCGCTGCGTGTGAAATGGTTAAATAACAAATGTGAAATTTTTATCAAAGCAAGAGAAAACTGTTTAATACCATCGGATATTATTAACCCCACTACTTATTAACTTAACGAGCGTAACGATCATGTAGCAAATTTAAAATACACGCAAAACCGCAGACGGTTAATGTCGGCACGCGGAAGGGATTAAGTCCCGATTCTAGGTTAGGTGTAAGGCACTCAAAGGAGAGTTTAGGCAAAGGGCTTACGCTGTGAACATGCTTGGATCGCGATATGTTCTTGATGAGCCTGTAGAGAGGCGATGTGGGGTGGGCCGGCGCCCCCAGCTGGCAGTACACGACAGCCGTGAAGGCATCGGGCCCTGGGGGCGGAACCCCCAGGCCCACCAGCCAGAAGGGGAACGACGATCTGGTGTCGGAGTACTGAGGCAGGGTCACCAGCGCTCCGGGCGAAGAGTTCCACACTAAGGCGTCCCTTTTTGCTCTTCCAGGTATCCTTTCGGCTATAATCTGAAACAAAAACAGTAACATATTAATATAATAGTATATAATATTTCTTCTTGCATATTAATGTTGACGCAAGAAGAAAATCTTAAAAAATGATTCACTATAATATTTTTTTTTGCCTCGAACTAGCTTTTAGAAACAACGTTTGGACTAACGTATTTTTTAATACAAAAATTTTATTGAGTTAGTTTTTTTTTGTTATGAACGTTAAAGTTTAACTATATTTTTTTAAATATAAATATTCACAATTCAGTAGTTTTCTTGTTAGTGCCAAATAATACAAAATTATATCACAGATAATGACTTTTTTATGAAACAGCTATATTAAGTGGTTTATCGTTGACTCTTATCAAAAATATCATTAGACATATATACACCAGGGGTGGGCAATTGTACCATAAGGCGGACCGGATTGATTATTTTTAAAAAGCCATAGTCAAAAAATAATCGGAGGGTGGTTGTCTGAATCAGTAACGCACTTATTTTTATTTACGAATAAGGCAAATTTAATATAGTTCATGAGTACAACTAATTGAAAAATAAGGAATTATATTAAAAATTACCATTTTATACAAACAATTGTAATGAGCGCCGCAGGAAAAAAATATATTTATGACTTCTAACGAGATTTTAATAAATAAAAATGATTTCGTTAAATATTGAGCTAGCTATATTAACTTCTTAAATGCCAGCGACTCACTGGTGCGTCATTTGTCGATTATTTTTTTTACAAATTATTTTTTTAAAACAAACTATTTTTTTTAATTATAAAAGATTATTGTTCTAGCTTCATTTATCTGTAACCAAGTAGTTTATATTTGTTATTAGAAAAAGATACTGAACCGTGAAGAGAAATAACAGGTGACTCACTAAAAAGTCGCTGGACAAACAAACAAGATTTTTGCCACAAAGCATAAAGTTACGTGCGCGAATAAATGAGTGCATGGCGCAATACAGCTGCCAGCAGTTTTTTGTATAATTCTAATGCTACTCAAAGAAAATATAATAATAAAAAGGCCGGAAAAGCGCACTCCATAATGTCTCAGATTAGTAACCCTGAGGTTGTGGGTTCGAGCTCTGGCAGCAGACTCAAATTTTTATTTATAAAAATGCGCTATTGATTATAAATAATACTACACATAATAATTTACAATATAAAATATAATATAGATGCCACCAATTCTCAGACTTTAATTGTAGGTATTTATTGTCTGATTGACTTCACCAGTTGGTACAAATTTACCCCATTGTAACGCATTTGCCTTTCGCCTCTTAGGTTAAAAAATATTAATAATAAAATGCACTGTTTTCATTTCTAAAAATAGGGGTATAAAAATATTACATTTAAAATAGGTAATGTACTTAAAAATTAAAAGAAATTGTTATGGGATAGAATATTTTTTTAACAGAAGAATGGCTGTTGATATATTTTTTGAAATAGATTGCCGTTTTTATTATTCTCAATGTATTTGCAATAAATACTTTTTATCGTTCTGATTTATGGCGAGTAATAACATAATTTACGAAAAACTTTTCTCACGGTGGTGTCTTATTTTAACAAAGCTCTTTAGTCTTAGATGTTTAACACTAAGGGGCTTTTTTTTATTAAAATATGATATATTAAACGTTTAAATTCTGCCTTTGTATATCACATGCTGAAATTGGCTTTGTCATAAGTGTTTATAATATAATTTATTCAGATTCTCAAGCCTTTAAATTTGGCTAAAAGCCTTTCTAATGCGTGCTTTTGTCTTACACTCAAAACAAAACATGTCGAAACAAGACAATTAATAAGGAGACCAAAATCGTATCACAAAACCTTTGCATCACTACAGTTGACTGGGTGGGTCTTATCTTCCATGTAATCTCCCTGCTATTTTAGCATAGATCAGTGTCAATTATGACCTTCAACTTGTCAACTTTTTCACAGACATAGCAAATATTTTTAGTTACCATTGTTGCGGTTACTAAATTCATTCTGAATTCAAATATCGTAAATGTACTTAATCAGCAAATATTAAAAAAAATAGATAAGGACTCTTTACTGTTCATTGGCTAGGTCGAAAGTTTAAAAACAGATATTATTTATCAGTTCGCAGAAAAAAATGATAGCGTCATAATAAAACGTAAAAACTTTTTCATCAAGACAATATTTAAACATAATCGATAAAAGAGAATTCGCTAAAAGTAACATCATATTCGACAAAATACAATTGCTTGTAAACAAACGCACAGATAGCATATCCATAGCATATGGATTTAATTTTAAGCATCATTACTCAATTTTTGTGGCATCGTGCACATTGTATACGTTTTATCACCCTTACCTCTTGCTTGTGTTTTCGCTATCGCCACGACGTGAAAATCGTCAAATTTCTCGTACCGTGAAAAATTGCAGTGGCGTCGTATACGGCGAATTTATGGGGTGCAGTTGTGTGACGATAATGGGAAAGTGCGCGGGCTCAACGCGCAAAACTGCAGTTTGCATCGCAGTGGGTACGATCATTAATCTTCTGCGGCGGCCGCGTATTAAAGTGCGCTTTTGTAATAGTTTGAAAAATTGCACAGGTAATGGAGAAGACCCGGGGCGTCAACGGAAAGTACGAGGGCGTGTTGCAAAATAATAGAGATCGACTGGGTCGAAGGAATTATTATTCATGTATTTAAAGCTGACGCGGATGAAGTAGTCGGTGCAGAAAATTATGGGCGATCAGATCGTATGATAATTAAATTTTATAAGCTCTGTAAATACGTTCCTGCTATGGCTATAATTGTAATATAAACTATTATAGATCAGAACGTTCCGAACCTTCCACGATTCTTGGAAATTGTTCGCATACGCTCGGCAGGTAATGAGAAGCACCTTATCTTAACGCCAAATCTAATCCGCGTGTTAGTTGTACTTATTATGATTGCCTGTGAAGCTAATTTTAGATACATATATGTATGTAAAATTAAAATAAAATAATAATAACATCCATATAACAACAAATTAATTACTTTAAAATTACAAATAAACTAAGCTATTATTTATAATTTCGATAGTTAATTGAAAAAACATAGTTTTTAAATTTAAACGCATTATATTTGATATGCAAAGTCGAATTAGAAGCTATTTTTATTTTATTTTTTACGATCATTATAATTTAAAAACATTGTTTACATAAGTAGGCGGTTAAGAGTGAAATTAATTTTATGATCGCTTTTGTAAGTATGCTATAAACATTTATAAACTATTTATTGCCCATAAAAATCGTTAACAAAATTGATTTTATTATTAGAATGACTATATCGTTGTCGAACTATTGATTTTAAAACAACGTATTTTTTTGTTGTTGCGAAACTCAGGGGTTTCTATAGAAATCAAATATAAATTATGGTGAACTTTGCGGGCAGTTGATGTTGAAGAAAATGGTGAAGAAAATAAATATGGTTAAAGTAAAATTTTAGGTCAAGTTACAGTAGTAGGTATGTTAATACTGTTGACATTGGTCATTTACTTTTCGTTTGACATAATTCGGCAAATCACATGGCATATAAACTTTGGTATTTGGATGTCATGAATAACATAAGAGCACTAATGCACACGTCTTCAAAATATTGAAATACACGCTGGTTTTTACACACAATATAAATCATGTGAAAAAACTAGTAGTCCGCACTATACGTTTGACCTTTTATGACGTCTTCAACTGATGGGTGTAATTAAATTCATGCTTGTTAAATTCCATGAATCTTGAACACAAATTAAATAGCTTAGCAAAATTTGGAGTGAACATTTGTAAGCGATTTATAAACCATAAGAGTGGTAGCAACCAAAACAAGCTATTAAAGCTTTTTTAAATTGTAATGTTGCTATTGTTTTATGCTTGGTACCGATAATGGTAATACCGGTATTGGGACAAAAAAACTTCGGTATTACCGGTTGTACCGAAAATATTTTTTT
Organism: Plectrocnemia conspersa; assembly: GCF_051122295.1. Taxonomy (NCBI): domain Eukaryota; kingdom Metazoa; phylum Arthropoda; class Insecta; order Trichoptera; family Polycentropodidae; genus Plectrocnemia; species Plectrocnemia conspersa. Next base: position 27,148,497 of record NW_028277176.1, on the reverse strand, counting down.
ATTATTTTATTGAGATCTTATTTGTTGAAAAAGATAACTCCGTGGCTTAAAACTACAAAAACGATGATACCCATATTGTTTGAAAGTAAAAGCGTAGAATAAAATGATGCTCATTGTTGAGAATTTACCAAAGTAGTTTTATCGGGGTAGGATATTTAAGTATTATAATATTATCTCTTTTAGTCCAAGATGCATAAAACTCACGGTCCGATATTTAAATTTTTTAAAATTTAATTTAGCTAGTTTTTGTATTTTGTATATGCGCGACGTGTCAAAATAAAAAGAGTACATTTGCTCTATCTCGTATATAAGTAGTTCCCAATAATTTTGTTATGTAACCGAGAAATGACTGCGCCCTATTTTTATGATAAGGAAGGCTGACGAAGTGAAAAAATCAGGTATTGTAAACACGAAATTCTTTCTCCTATTTGTATATTTTTACGTTCATTCAGACATATTTTTACCTAAATAGTCCACGGAATATGTTTCACTCGACATTTGTATTAAATGTTAGCAATTAGTAAGTCTCAGTAATTTTAATTAAATAAAAAACGAAACTAGGCTCCCCGAGCCCCTGCGCTACAACGCCTACGACTATAACAATAAACACATATGTATTTTTAAGAACTTTAAATTGCGTTTTATTGGGCGCCACATACAAATACTCCAGAAATAATTTTTGTGAATGTGCTATTTTAATATTTTTTATTTATGATGCGTACTTTGCAACTCAATCTGTTAAATGACTTCCCACGGCGGTGTCTTATTTAAACAAGGAAACCCATTTTTTAGATGGTTAGAACGCTTTATTACAAACCGAACTGGAATTTTTATATGATTTAATAGCATAAATTAATTCCTTCAATTGTGAATAGAATAGTGGTTCAATTGATGAACCCGATTAAAGATTTTCGGAGTAAGTATTTAGTCTCTAAACGATATATAAGTACATAAACAATACTCTTAAAAATAAGATGACCGGACGCCCTCCTTAGAGAAGGATTTTTCGAAAATTCCCAAGATGATCTTTGAACAAAAAAAATACAAAATTACCTTTTAGCTCCCGGAACAATTTGTCCTCGAATAAAAATGTCCGTGATGACCTTTTAAAATCTAGTCACCTTATTAAAGAGGATCAAACAGTCACGTTCGGAAAAGTGCATAGTTGAAAAATATATTATTCTTTTTTTACCATGAATATGTTTGAAACTTTCTAAAACGTTAAACTGTAAAAAATCATAGTATTGTTAAATACGTCATATACAGTCACAAGATTTATAATTTGTATGCCCTTTTAATTTCTTATTTAAAAAAATATAACGAGATCTTTAGCAACTGTTTTCAACCTTATATTAGGACCATTACAATAACTTTATTTAATACGTCTTAAAATTTATTCTAGACATTTTTATTAAGTATAGAATACGAAAATCCTCAACCTTTGCCATATATATGTCACAATAGCACTTAGTGTCTATTCTACTCTTAATTGTTCAATGGCAATTCACATAAATTCAGACTTGTTCGTAAATAACGTCTTTATCTCACTGTTCGTATATTTTCAGTACTCGCCATCCCAACAATTAGAGTTTTATATGTATGCAAATACAAATAAATTTGAATGAGTCGTGAGTGCACGCCATAATAAATTGGATAGGATACGACTCTTTCACATGTAAATTTGTAATTCGCATTGTGATGGAGTGCACTTTTTTTGTGTTATTTCATTGCGACGACTGCATAATTCCACTGCCACCGGTAATTGCCCGTCCGCTTTTACCGATTATTGTATGTGGTAACTACATACACAAATTATATCTCACCCATTCCGCATAAGCGATAGCTATAAATATTTTTTAACGTCCGGTTCACCCAATACCGGAAACAGCGTTTAAAAGCTTGTATCCATTTTTATTTATTTTTTGCAGCATTCTTTTAGTGTGGTTAAAACTGTTAAAAGTCACAAACGAATGAAGTATTGAAGTTTCATTAAAAAAAATGTATTTTTTTGCTTTTTAACTACAATTAAAATATCAGTACTTTACTGGTACACAGGCAATAAGATCCTATGAATGTTTAATTCATGTTCCCAGAATCGATTTTTATGCTGCATTATATTGCTTAGCTTACAATGGCAAACTTATTTACTTTTTTTTATCTCAATGCTGTGGTGTTCGTATTCTGAAGTATCATTTTTATGTCTTATGGCATTTTGCAAAAGACGAGAAAGATTTTGCGTAAATTGAGTATTTACGACCGAAAAGTTTTCACTGATATTGTATTGGTGAGTGCCCACACAAACTTTTATAATTATCAGTAGCGTAATTTTAATAATATGACAATTTAAAATAGCGATTATTTGGCACATTTTTCGATCGCGCGCAAAAATGCCAGCTGTACGTGACAGAAGCCGCCGTCCGGACAGCATATGAAATTTGTGGCAGTGTGGCCGCTACTCGGAATTCGGCGATCTTGGCCGACTTCAGTTGAACTTCGGTTCGGACAACTTCCAGAGAGTGTAGTGCATGCATTAGACATAGAAAAATTATATCCCCCGGGTGAGTCTTTATAATCGGAATGATGATAATGAATACGTGTAACAATTATTGTATTGCTTGCAGTGTGTCTAGAAGGTTATAAATAAAATTATTTACCAATCGGTTTGCTAGATTTGTTTATGATAATGGCTTTTGTAAATCTGCATGAATATTGTAGGTTTATTGGCAAGTGTTTTAGTGTTTCGAATATATCAATTTCTATCGTACTTTTGTTTGATAGATCAACTTGTTCAATTGTCGCTTTCTACTAGGCAATTATGAAAGATCCTATACTATACAATACTTTGATTGGCATTATTATATTTATTACTTATTAAAAAATAAAAATAAATCCTTTAAAATATGAATCTATATAAATTAAAATAATAAAGTTATATATTTGTAATTAACGTCTCCATTATTTCTAATGGTCTTTCTTAGCGTATTCAGCGATGATGTAAAGGGACGAAACGTGACGATGCCGGATAAGATGGGTCGGACTTTAATTACCACCATTTTACATTTACTCGAGTGCAATGTGTATAATTTTTTTGGAAAGACTCATAATTAAAAAAAGGGGCAAACGCCCGCTTTCTGCTAAATTGTTTTGTTCCGACAAACTTTGTTCATTTTTTCTCCGCTATCGCGTCTAATTACGAAGATTGCGCAGAATTATGACGCTGTCCCTCGAGTCGTACACCAATTAACCCGAGACGAACTGCGAAAGTCGTTTTGTAATTATTTTATTTTTTATACTCGCAATGAAAAATTAATCTTCGGACGTCATAAAGCGCGAACAAGACGATAATGTTGTGTAGTAGAAGAGAGGCATATATATACTATTCTTACTAGCACAATACTTTGTTAGGCGCATTATAAAATGGATCGCCATTGTGTGAAGAGATTTATGTGCTCGTTAATGGCTAACGTGAGATGCAATCTCCCGACTGTAAAACCTTGTGCTGCTATGTAATACAAAATCGCTTCAATTTCGCATAACGTATATGCCGCATCGAATCTGCAGAGATATGTATATTTTTTAACGTTTCACTGCGCGAAAGCTACACGTACAGCGTGGTGGAACGTTCGGATTTAATTGAGCTACAAATCAAACTGTGGAGTACCTTTGCGACACATGGGTTAAAATAAAAGATTTTATAGTTTACTCGGAATCCACATTATTAAGTTATAAAATAAGTTAAGGGTTGGAACGTTTTCCAGAAAAAACTTAAGCAAACAATATTTATGCTAAATAGAGAGTACGCTCGGGATAAGAATTCCGGTTTGTTATTGTGTGCGTGAACTGTGTGGCTCAAAACAATTTCGCTCAGAATATTTAATTATTTTATTTTAAAAGAAAATATATGTTTATTTAACATACATACATTTGAGCTAAGTTGAAAATTTCAACGGACAATTAAAAATATATTATATAATCGAAGAAACCAGACATTGATGTCATTAATTAAATATTTGCGAAATTCAAAATCTTTCACTAGTCTAAAACATAATGAAGTCTTTAGCTATTCTTCAAAAGCAAAAAAATATAAAATGGGGAAAGAAATTACTAGCAGATTGTTTAATGGCTCGACGACTCTATTAAATCATTAGAATCCATTGAATAAATTAAAAAATTATCATTGGCGCAACGATAAGAATAATAATTTTTTTAAGCCTTACAGAGAATTGTGTAAAAAAACCAACAACGTACGGATTAATGGAAAAAAGAATTTAAATATTTTAATCCACGGGTAAGAGAACGAATAACTTACAGTGTATATTTGAAGCCTTGATATCAATTAACCCAGATATGCCCAAGAAATGTTGTTCTCTTAAAATTTCATTTATTATATAAATAAAAAACAGTGGCACGAGTTTAGTGACCTACCCATGGGACAGAGGGCATATCTGGGTTAAACCAATATCAACACAAAATTATTTAAAATAAATCACTAGAGAAGATCGAACTTCTGTACCACACTGCACTATAATGACGAATACCAGCGTTGACGAATCAGCGACTGTCCTTAAAAGAGAAAGCGAGACAACGAAGTACACGCTACATCGCTTCTTCCTCTCATATACATGTACACGCACACAATAACAAACCGGCATCCTTATCCCGAGCGTACTCTACTCTACAAGACTAGTGAATGGAAGCGATTTCTACTAAATTGTCAACACAGTCTATCTTTTTTATGTGTATTGTTTTATTTCTAATATACATTTATTATGATTTAATATTTAATATTTCTTTGTAATAAAATATAAAAATGAATTCTCACTCTCTTCTCTAAAAAATGTTTTTTTCACTTAGATAGATATTGCTAGTATATCACAATATGTTTTACATATCGAAAAACGTTAGTCACTAGTGACATACTGGCGTATAGATCGAATCAACAGGTGAGTCACTGACGTTTAAGTAGTTGAGGTAAGTGGATATCTCTGTTGGGACCAGACTGACGCTCAAGTCGGCGAAATATCATATAGGTAATAAACCATTCATCCACGCGCGCATCGACTAATTAGACGTAACAAGGAAAGAGTCTCAAGGGAACATGGCAATTATAAATACTGTTTTTCTGAGGAAAATTAAATTAAAAAGCTAGCCATTGGCGTAACATGAACTGAACCGAGATTCTCGCAGCAAAAATATAACCCCTTTATAAAGAAGTCGCAAATGTGCTTCTATAAAAGTTGGGATGTACAATATTTTACCGATATAAATATGCGCAACGAAATTGGCGTAAAATCAATCATTAAAATATGGAATTTATACAGAATGTTAAAAGCACTCATTTATTCTTTGACTTACGAATTGTGAGGATTCGTAAACGATTCGTAAAAGACAAAGACCTATTAACATGTCGGTCGAAAGATTGACCTTTTCATAGACCAACATCAGAATTTGACCACAACAGGTCTTGACCGCTTAGACAACAACGTAGTTCACATGACATCTGCCGCTCATCGACCTCAGAGTGATCTCTGAGCTAAGAGAGTAATGATAGTATCATTACGATCATAATAATACGTCAACAGCAACGAACGACCCTGGCTTTGGTATTAATAAAACTTCTGACCCGACCAATATTTAAAAATCTATACGACTATGCATTTTTTTCTTTATTTTACAAGTAATAAAAATGTATTTTATTAATAATATTTTAGTAATTATTTTCTATTTGAAATTAAATCAATCCCATTGATATCTGAAATCGCCTGTAATGGAAAATATTTAAGTGAACATTTAAAATTTAAAAACAACGGGAAAAAATTAAATTAAAAATAATACTTTTAAATTCTGTAGAGTAACCTTTTGTCATTGAAACAGCCTTACAAATATTCGGCATTAAATGCTGACATTTTACTGCCGGAATAAGCTCCCACTTATTTTTTACAAGTAAATTTGACAGATATTTCAAGTACTGCCATAACATACATCTGGACTACACGATTGCCACTCCAAAACATTCATAATATTCGAACCACTTTTTTGTGCTTCAAATTAATGTTTATGCAAGAAGCAAGCCACAAATAAAATAATTTTATTGATGTAACTCTGTGTTGCGCGAAAATCACGCGGTAAAAAATGACCCGTCCATTGAGTGTAAAATTAATTCTATTTCAGATTTCTAAATAATATTGGCAAGTGACATAAACGAACGCGCACTTGTATTATTTAAATATTCTCCACTCTATAGTTGCATATATTTTATTTTATTAAAATATGACTATTCATATGACTGCCACTGTATATATGTACAATACCATCACGCTTCCATTTATATTACAGAGTATATACTTAAGTTATTATATGAAGTATTTACATCCAAAAGTAGATATATATAGCATATACAACCCTAGCGTTTTCCATTCGGCAAGTTTAGACCGACGTTTATTGAAGTTTAATCAGTATTACCTGTAGTACAAGGGAAACATTAGGCGTGTTTTAGTCCGGCAGGCGAAGTCGGGGACAATGTCGACGGTCCAATAGCACTCCGGAAACTCCACGGTTTAATCAACAAGTAGTCGAAACCAGGCCCTATTTGCGGTAATGGCGTTTGTTCACAACAAGTTTCCTTTGACGGCGCACTGACGTGATTGGCGACACGCCCGTTTGACACAAGACGCAAAAGTTGCAAAGAAGACAGATGGGTAAACATATAAGATGGCAACTCTGTAATGCGTACTGCGCAACAATATAGTGCTCCGTGCACTCTGGCGTTGCTAATTTCCGTTTATGGTGGCAAATATGATTGCTGTGTAGTGAGTAGTGCCTGTCTCGTACCTATAATACAATGATGTTGTTGCCCGGGGCGAACCGTAAAACTCGATATGTGCGCTACGTTGGAGTTGCGCCCTATTTTGTTAGTTACGCCGAACGAGTCGGTCTCTTGCGGGGATTTTGTGTTGTCGAGAGGCGAGATTTAGAACCTCAAACATATTTTATAACATTTTTATAAAAAAAATCCTTTATGTATTGATACTTTAAATTTATTTTACTAAAAAGAATTACAGTAATACACACATGCAAACGTCAGTTCAAACAAGCATTCATATTCATACATACACACCTAAGAGTTTTTAGTAAACATAAAAGACAGTATGCCACATAAGTTGTCCCAGCTCCTCGTAACTATCGCCGAAAACCTGTATGTGGCAAGCTCTTTCAGAAGCTGGATGGCCCATGCAAGGAGAGTAATTTCGAGTCTTGGTGTCTTAGCCACAACAGTCGGGTGAAACACGCAAATGCGACTTTCTAGACGGCAACACGTCTTAATAACTTGATTAAATACACGTTTCGTCCAAAATACAATGAATTGTATTTCAACGCTCATGCTGAAAAGGCACTAGGAAACAAGTTCAGATAAGATCTGTATATTATGTACAGTATAACCTTGAATAACACTACCCCTATTAGCACTATCGACCGAAAAATTGCAATCATATCCCTAACAACGCGTTCCTTTTATTTTAAATATTGATCGATATATATTCAAACTGAATTTTGGTCAATAGAAGAGCGCAAAAACAATTATCACTTCTCAGAAGGTAAAAATGCACGTCAAAAGCAATAAAACAGTGGGAACGCTCGGTAACGAGCGTTCCCACTGCGACGGTGACGGCACGATTTTATTTCTTTTGACGTGGATTTTTACCTTCTGAGAAGTGATAATTGTTTTTTGCGCTCTTCTATTGAGCGAAATTCGGTTCTTATTTAATTCTTAGAAATCGTAATCTGCTATTGTTCCCGTCGTAGTGTGAATGATGAAGCGTTTTCACCACGACGACAACGGTACGATTTTATTACTGTTGATAAGTTTGATTTGGAATATTTAAAAAAAAATGTTTTTTTTTTAACCGTGTAAATCGAGGGAAAGTAGCCTTACCAATAGTGTAGTTCTAAATATTATTTAGACATTTTATATTGCTTATAGAATGTCTAAATAATATTAAATAAAAATTAAATAATTGTAAACCAATTAAAATTAATTATAGACAACTACAAAATATAATAAAATTTATCAATTTTAAATTATTAGAAAATATTTTAATTAAAATATTTAATGCTTTGGTTTTTATAATCAATAAACAGCAAACTGTTCTCATTTAATTTTTTCGAAAAAATAATTATAATGTCTATACCAGTAATACCGGTATTGAAAATTCCGGTATAACTGCAATCCCTAATCAGAATCAGTAGCATATAATCTGCCTTTTATCTAATTTTGTGACTAAAAATGTTGATATAAGCAAACAGGTAGATGTGATCTACACTAATTTTGAAAAAGATTTTGTTATCAAAAACCTTTTCATGCCTTAGTTCTTAGAAAAAAATTAATAAATTTGGGGTTTTCTATAAAAATTATGCTTTTCAAATCATCTGAATACATCAGGAATTCCTCAATGTACTAATATTGGTTCATTATTAATTGTTCTGTTTAATAATGCTATTATTAGTTATTCGTTATTATAGATTAATACTTTTCGATGACGACCTTAAAGTATTCCTAGAAATAGATTATATTTGATTGTGAAGAACTTCAATTTGATCATATAGTAATAGATTTTTGCATCAAAAAAGTCATTCCATGACCTATTCTAGAACAATGTGCTTCATCACACAGAAGTGGTAACCGATTTGGTTGTCCTAATTCAAGAGCACTACACATTCTATTAGTACATAGCAAACATGTGCAATAAAGCTTCAAAGGTTTTGGTATTTATATTGCAATATGCGCATTAATTGAGGAGCTCGAGGACACTGTGTGCCTTGTATAATCGCCTAGTGCTTTTAAGCAAGCTTTTCTAGTCTGGTTGGAAAGTAATGCAATCGATACATTTTAAATAGGAAAGGTTTCTTAGATACCTGTTGCGAAAAGTTGCTGGTGAAAATATAAACAATCAAGATATTTTAGAAGAATTATGGTTTAAAAAAAATATTTATTTATATTTTTTCTGTGCAGGATGCATTGGCGTAAAGCTGCACGTTTATATAAATAAATAAATAAATAAATATCATAATTTATTATTTACAAGAAAGATAAAAAATTTAAAAAAATGTTATACTACTATTTAATATTAATTAAGTTCAAGTGAAATTATAAATTATATTTGGGAAATTTGTTATATTTTTATTTATTCTTAGAATAAGGCATGATTTTTTACAATATTCTGGAAATAACCTATGTAATATAACATAAATATTAAAATGTTAAAAAATCTTTGACGCATAAACAATTATTAACATTAACTCAAAACTGCTTTTAATAAAAATAAAAATTAATTTATAAAATATTTATCAGTGCATTTATAGTATTAACATAAATTTTCGTGGTTCATTATAAAGGGCAAACTTCACAAAAGTTTTATCTATCGTTGGCGTTTTACCTTTTTAGTTCGCATATTGGTTTTTAATTTAAAATTTGTTATTCCACACTGGCGCGGCGCTCGTACAGATTTTCCATTTAGGAGCAAAATCAATATAAACAACCGGAACCGTTCTTTTTCCTACCGAATTTTCGTATGGAAATTCTCCCTTCGGCACCGTTTTTTCACCCAGCCCGGCCCTGTTGTGATATTATTTCCATAGAATATTGTTTTTCCTTCGAGCCGCGCTTTGTTTGTATTGTTGCTTCCGATAAAAGGTCGTTGCGGCTATAGACTCCATAGCCCGATGTGTTTTCGCAACGATTCTAGCCGAGGATTCATTTGCCTCGGGAAAGGCTTCTTAAACGTCGACCGAAAAAGCCTTATTTTATTTTTATTTTCCCGTCCTATTCTCCCTTTCTTCCTCTTATCCGATCGCTAATTTACGTCGGCAGGAATCTATTCTCGGCGCCCTGAATTATTTAACGAAGAGGGAAAAATTGCGATCGACTTTATTTTCTTTTGTCGTGTGTCGTCGTCGTCGTGGACCTTTCCCTTTTAATAATCAGTTTATGGTTCCCGCGAGATGCGAAACGACGTTTCTTTTGTAATTTGATAATACAGACTGACGGCCGTTGAGTGCGTTCAGCTGTATTTGGACTCGAATTACATCGGTAGTTAATAGTGAACGTATATGTACACAGATTACATCGGTACAATTCCTTCATATTTAAATATTTAAATTAAATCTGACATAGCAACCGATATTAAAAAAATATGCAGTAATATAAAAGAATATAATTTACTTTGAGCTTAAATTTAGTTTATTTTGTTTGAAAATTATACGCGCTAAACAATACGTTATACGCACAATACTATTGTTATCGATCACCAATCTGAACGGTTTATATTTTAATGCGTGCACACATTTTGAGGGTGTGTTTAAGAGGCGATGCAATTGGCCCGCAAACATCCTTATCTGAGATTCGCTAAAGCTATCTTAAACCAGCAATATAAAATAAAGGGAAGATGCGGCAGAGACGCACCAAAAAAAAAAGCCACAGAGACACGAGACATATGGACACTAGAAACATCAGCACAATAATACAATTTGACACTCCATAAAAGACTCTCTGACTTTTAAGACCTAACATTTAAATTCCACCATCTGATAGCGGAATCTATATTTCACTATATATACAGTAATTTATATATGTTTATAAACTAAACTGTTACCAACTTTTTAGGCGGCTATTTTGTTTGCAACGTCACACTCCTTAAGACTCAGAAGCTAAATTTTACTTATATTTGTTTAATATGATATTTATTCACGAGATCTAATAAAATCTAATCTGTGATAATCGGAATTATATTTATATAATAATAGCGAATTATGATCTTCCTAACGCAATAAAAAAATTAAATATTGGATTCAAACCCGAGACTTTTATGTATTAGTCATAGAATGCTATAATATTATAATTAAGAACTTAGGCAATGTACTGAATTTAAAAAGAGCATTTACTAATTTATTATAGAAAAAATGCGGTGAGATGTGTTTTTAATGTATAATTTTGACTAAAAATAATACGAATCAAAATGTTTTATTTTCTTAAAAGAGAATTAAAATTGACTTCAACAACAAAAATAATTAATATTTATTATCTTCATTGTGTTACCCATAGGCAGTAAAATAAAAAGTAAGAAGCTTAATGCTTTATTTTTATATTTATTATCATAAAAAAATATTTTTATGAAAATAAACTTTATACAATATAATATTTTATTTTCGTTTATATTTACTTGAACATAAAATAATAAGTACGCATTTTAAAATTGCAACGTTATTTATATTAGTTATTAATAATAATATTGTCAGAACTACTCATAAATGTCACGTTTTAATTATTTTTTATAAATGACTTCGCTTTAGCTGAGTTGGATCAAGGAATATTTAGAACAATAAAACACTAATGATTAAATATCAAATAACGCTAAAACACGATTTAATATGCATGACACTAATACGCGAATGCCACTATATGTAACCTATGACGCGTATTCCTAAAACACCATCTATGAGCAAGCAGGTAGAAAAACTACAAATTACATTCTGTTGAACAAAATCACCTGCTCTACAGTTAAAATAGTCCAGATTTGCTCTAAATAATTTAGCCAATATTCATGATAAAATAGGGGCATTAGTCTCCCCCCTATTTTCTTTGACTAGCACATTGATTCGGAATTGGTATATATTAGAGTTCAACACGTGCTCACAGTTCCATTCGATCTTTGAGACGACTTGAAAACTATTACGGATTGCGCATATTCAGTCAATTTTTTTAAATAATTAATAAATCTTTAATGTATAAACCAAAAACAACGCGTGGGTCAAAATTACAAGTAAGTTTGTATCTAATATCTGATGTTTGTTAAAGCTTCAGAAAACATTCAATAAATACATAATTGACTATAAAAATATATAGAAAAATCGAGTGCAACTTTGTCGCGCAATTTTTTCTAAGGAAAATGTTAGGATACGATTATCAATGCAACATGAAAATTTAAGATATTCGACTCATATTTTTCTTTTAAAATAATTCCGGAAGTTAATTTACTACACAGCAAAAAATATTTTTATATTTTATTACATTCTTGAAAGAATATTTTTTCACATTTTTTAAAATATAATATAAATTATATAACTTTTCATAACATTTATAAAAATTGATAAAAAATTATCTGAACTGTTAAAATCTAACGATGATCGTCTTTATTTTTAAGTACAAAATAAGTAAATATTTAAGTACAATGGGTGCAATAATCATTATGTATGCTATGTATGTATGTCTAATAGATCTCATGGGAAATCTTGTTTATATCAAGTTGAAAGCTAAGGGGTCATTATGGATGAGGTTCCAAACCTAAGTGTTACGGAAATTGTCTGGGTAATAAACTCCTTTTCAGTATTTGGTCCTCTGATAAATTCAATGATTCGGTTGGGAGCATTATCTAATATATATATATATGTATATTATAAAACTTGTTGATGATGCAGTTGGTTCATCCCATATGAATTTCATCATGTTAATTGTGGAAACTTTGATTTAAAACATACATGTTTCATTTATAATATGAAACAGAAACTATCAGTTTAGTTTATGGTAGTGCTTTTTGCAAATCAAATGTAAAATCAAAATAGTTTCCTGGTTTTTGAGGCTAGTACTTAACTTCTTGTAAGGCTTTTCTAGCTAGTTCGGCATCTTTTAAATGAAGTACATGCTGTTTAATCAGATTTGTTTTTTCTTCAATATTACGTAACGTTTTAATTTGCATATTGAGCGAATCGCATTTTTGGCACGTTTCTTTACGTGGATGATGAAAGCGCAAATTAAATTCTTTGTCCAAAATATTCCCATAAATTTTCTCTTTATATTTATCAATGTATGAATTGTACATTTGTATTATATGTATTCAATTCAAAGTTTAAATACTTTCTATTTGGTTTATGAATCGTTGTGTAATGACTTTCTGATTGAAGAAAATTCTCAATGTGTTCCTTCACGCGTTTTACTTCTTCCTCATTGTTTTTCCCGGAGGACGAAAATCTGTTCTAAAATGTTGTTGCACTAAGAGCACGGTCTACTCTTCCTTTAGATATATTAAATGTGTCTAAAAAAAAGAATTTGCTTCTTTCGTATCTAAATAATATTTAAAACTGAAAGTCCTTTACGTTCCCCTGTAATTTCTCGGTCGCATTCTTCTCTTAGTACACTTTTGTGTAAAACCAATAGTCTATAAGACACCAAAATTTTTATTTCCTCGTAACTATGGAAACTTTTTTAATTAAAAAAATTAAAAAGCACGCTTTTTAATTTTTATTAAAATTATTTAATTTTTACTTGCCTCACTTTCAAAATAATAATAAAAAACAAACCAAAAAATCATTGACCAAAATAAATTACTAGTAAAATATTTACACTGTTAATTATAGATAGAATTGATTGAAAACATGATTTTTAAAATAATTTCTAATGAGAATTAGTTTTTTTTTTTAACAAAATGGACTTGTCCCACTTTCAAAATCAACAGCTCATATATTGTAATATTGGCAACGTCACAAATAAGCGCGGACAAATGAGCGTGTGTCAAAAGAGCGCTGAATTATAAGCGCTGCGTCATAAAAGCGCTTACCAAAGTAGCGCTGTAACAAAATAGCGTGCGTCAAATGCGCAGACAGTCATATGAGCGTTTGACAAAAGAAAGCACGTCATAAGAGCACAAAAATACTTGAAGAAAATTAAATATGTATTTTAGGAATGATGTATACAAAATATAGGTAAATTGTGAAAAATTTACAAAGAATAAAAATTCACGAAACAAAGGCGGTAAAATTAATATTTTATGTGCCAGAGCGTATTAACGATTAAAATGATATGTCAATAAAAACATTATTATTTATGACTTATTACGTACATACGAAAGTATGGCTCCCCATTCCCATGCGTACGATATACTTATATATTTTGTACTCAAATAAAACGCTGATTTTAAATTTATCATTACATTTGTTCTGTAATGTTTCATTAAATTGACAAATAATTATCGACTCAACTTTCAATGAATGCGTATAATAGGTCAGGTATACGGCCCCTCCCTGGTTTGATATCATTCCTACTACTATTACTATCACAGTAATAATAACACAGTTAATATCAAATTCATCGTCACTTTCTTAAACATCCATTATTATATCGTCATTCGTAATTATATGAATAATTTCTAAAAATAAATAAATATAAGTATTTATAAATAATTAAAACACAGATTACTAAATCTGTTTTACGCGACTTGGTAATTTACTAGCTCGAAAAGACTAATATTATTATTTGAATTGCCGCTAAAAATTTCGATACCCAGATCAATAGTTGTCAATCACTGATTTGCTTAGTGCGAGCGAAATAGCGAGCTCTGCTTGCTTCTCGCTCTGTTTTTCTAATCCTTTTATTTGATAACAGACACACAATATTAAGTAACAATTATGCACAATTAGAGCATATAATCCCGTTTCATCCCATATCATAAAAATATAGATACCCTTTGAAGGAAAAAATCAGTTTAAGACCAATAATTATCAAGTATCGCGTTATGCGCGGTCTTAAAACCGCTCGATACGGCCATGTTCCGATGAAAATTTTTACAATAAACTTACACTCGTAAATTCAAGATTATTGAGTTATTTGCATAAGTTGAAAATTCAATCTTACTAAAATGTGTTTACCACAAGTTATTTTTAGCATTAATCAATTGAAATTGGCAAAATTAGCTCCAACACAAAGCCAATAAATGCATTTCAAGTTTTATCGACGTAAGAGTGCCACGCTTGGTATACGATTTCGACACATTGTCGACTTACGAGCACAAAGGGTTAACTATATGACACAAAAAATTCCAAACACATTACCTTGTCAACCGCATGATGCCTAGAATTGTAAATATCGGCGTCGTAGAAGGGACGCACGACGTGGAAACACACACCTTGCATAGTAACAATATATTGTGTATAAACACGAAGTTTAGCTATAAACACTATTATAAACGCTAATTTGAAGTATACACTGCTTAATTCTAACACATACACTTAATTACACTGGTATTTAAAATTAATTGAAATCACTTTATAATGCACTGCTAATTAAAAACATCGAAAGGGATATTATTATAAAAAATATCAACGAAAACACTTATTCGACAAAAATGTAACACGACCGTTAATGACTAATGTCATATAGCTACTGAATTTTTTTTAAATATTTCGAGATGCACAAACAAGTTTAAACGAGTTCAAGGTTATGCTTCGTGTAATGTTCATATAAACCATAACGATTAAAATGTCGTGCATCTCAGATTACAAAAAAAAAATATTTTTTATCGAAGGTTGACAATTTGTTGATTTTTAAAATATTTATCTCTAATTCTAATTATTTTAATGCAAGTTGTTTGTTTATTTTTAATATTTTAATGCGAGAGTGACATGAAGGTCACCTTTGTTGTTGACTTGTTGACCTTCTAAAAGTATAATGTCGATCATTTCAAATTTTATATTATTTAAATCTAATTTATATGTGCCAAATTTAAGACATTTTCAAATGACATTCTTTCGTTGAAAATAGTGAAAAAAATATACTTTTATTACATATTGATAACATGGGGGTTAGGGGGGGCTGAACAAAACTATATTTTGAAATTTATTTTCTTTATTTTATAAACATATTATGTATTTCTTTTTATTGAAAATTAATTTTATTCGACGCTCCTTCTTACAAAAGTCAGCAATAACCGCATTATATAATCAGTATATTTTCAGAGTGTCCTCGAAAAGAAAGTTCTTGTTTAGATAAAAAGCAAATCACGTCAATTAGTTTGGAAATAATATATATGTTTGCAGTAACTTTTTTATTATTTAATTCAACATTTGCCTTAAATTGAACACTGAAGAAATCATCGATACGATTTTCTTTACTAATTTTTTTTTAATTGTATAGTAGCGCATATGTGAGCTTGAGAGCATTCGTGCTTTTTACGAGCTTCACTTAAATTGTAATAAATTTTAAAATATAGTTTTTATTTCCATTCCCCTTATTTTACAAGCTTCACCTAAATTGTAATAAATTTAAAAATATAGTTTTTGTTCCTATCCCCCTAACCGCATGCCCTGTTTCAAAGTTACCGCACGACACTGATATGCATATATCGCATGTATGGGGATGGGGAGCCATACTTTCGTATGTACGTAATAATTAATAAATAATAATATTTTTATTGTCTAATTATTTTAATCGTCATTGCGCTCTGTCACATAAAATACTAATTTTACCGCCTATATCTCGTGAATTTTAATTCTTAGTAAATTTCTCACAATTACTTATATTTTGTATAGATAATTCCTAAAATATTCATTACTTGATATATATCAAGTTGTTTTTGCGCTCTTATGACGTGCTCTTTTTTAAAGCGCTCATATGACTCTCTGCGCATTTGACGCACGCTATTTTGTGATAGCGCTACTTTGGTAAACGCTCTTATGACGCAGCGCTCATTTGACGCACGCTCTTTTGACCGGGTGTCTGTAATATTATATATATAAAATTAAATTGAAACTTTACATTTCACCATATAATGTTAAATGGATGGGGCCAGCGGCTGTAGCGATTTATTAAAATTGCACTCTGCATCCCAGAGTATTTCACAGATCTCATCCAGTATAGCATAGTTAATTCCCGAGGGCACGTAAACATACATACATATGTACAAACATCCGCTTTGTTAAATATAACCTACACGAAAAGTATATTAGCGAAATGCGTATTTCAATTTATACAGAGGTTATAAATCTTTTTAGGTGTCTAAAAGGAGTGACGCGTCCGAATAGAAAACAATAGAATAGAGAAAGAGAAGAACGCGAGGTCCGAAAAGCTCCCATTGGTCGCTTTTAGTTCATATGGTCACGCTTTCTCTAGTGGCTCTTTAGGCCCGCTCGAGGATAAGATTGCTTCCTATGGAGAGAAAAGTCAACGGAGGAAATTGGAAAAGAGAAAAATTGCTCGACGCTTACGTATGTACACATACACACGTTTTGAAAGAGGTAGCACAAAAAGCATGGAAGAAATAATAAAAAAATGAATCTATGCATTTGTATATATATATGCATGAACATATTTTTTTGCTTTAACATTAACACATACAAAATATAATATGTATGTATGTACATTAATATATTTAATAAATAAGCTCCAATATAATACATCATCATCTAACATTCAGTCAAAATAATATCTATTAAATTAAAACATATCATTTCATTGATTACAAATTTACTGTGACGTTTTTGTTATCAAATAGATGCAATATGTATTAACTCTGTTCCATTATTAAGCTTTTTCAAACCATCGTTAATTATTTCGCGTATATTGTGTTTTTACTACCTTTAGGCAAACTTAGGTATTAATTATATATAGTAATCAATAGGTGATATTAAATCTGCTACGTGCCATTCATCCACATTATTAGTGAATTTAATTTGAATGTTGAAATTTGTATAGAAATTGGTGATATACTCATATTGTTTCAAATGAATGAAGTTGATTTGATTTCATACAATGATTTTAATACATATTGCCAAACATTCACTAATTTATTTTTTAAAGATACAAGTCCGCGTGAGTTTATTAACCTCATCCGCAACAATATAGTTGCAATGTATGTTTGACCCTTTCAGTAGTGAGTTAATTTACATTTGTTAATTTGTTAGTATAAACTAAATATTTTGTGTATCCGATCAAAAGAATACAATAAAGAGTATCGATTAACAGTTTCAAAGCAAAGCCAAGAATGGTTACATATATCCACCAAACAGTACCAAACACAGCATCTATAAAATAATGATGTTATCAATTTTACTGACTTTAAATCTACGGTAATGCAGTTATGCAGTCTAATAAGATCTGTATTAGACAAAAACAAGGAGTCTGGTTCCGCCCTAAGTCATTGAGATTGGTCAGAGACAGGACCAAACAGGACTCAAAGCTATATAAGCCAAAACACTGCCGTTCTAAACTGCAAAAAACTACCACTTCGCTTCCAACTTGGAACAACGAGAGCTGAACTAGTAACAAGCGGGGCTTCTCTTAATCGACCGAGAGGACCCTTAACGTAAATATTGTATTATCATTTTTGTACAAACAGTACGGCAAATTTCATAGCTATAATCATACAAATACATGAAAAATAACAATATATGATACATCCAATTGTTAATAAATATGTAGCACAAATACATTTTGAACTTTTACTGTTAAAATAATCTAAAATCCATACATCCAGTACTTTTACTGTTATGTCACAAACAATAAAGTGGGGTTCATAGCGAAAAAACAAGTGGAAGAAGAAGAAGATTCAAATATCCGAAACTCTGCGCGCGTTGGGTGCCTATATAAATATTATGTGAGCTTTGAATATTTATTTTTAAGTATCCTTTATATACGCATATTATGTAAATAATAAACATGACTTTTAATAACTAATACATATAAAACGTACAATAATATTTTTTGACCTAGTTTTCACTACATTTTCAGAGCTATTTTGGCCAGAGGTCGCACGTCCCGCGTACCATACAACATGCGTACGACCGATTCACTTATACGTACCCTTTTCAAGATTCCCGACCGGAATTCTTGAACTTTATTCCGAAACACACATCCGCACGCCGAGGTAAAGCTATTTTATATGACTGTGTATTTTTTTCACACTTTTTATTTTCGGTTAGTACAATGCGCACGTTGTGTTTCTTGCACCTTATGAGCGTTAACGCCTGATTTATTGACTCGTAAATCGGGTGTATATTTTCCAATTCCGTTTCGTCACTCACCCCGGCGAAGTCGAGCTTCACCCTAAATATTTACACGCCCGAAGAGATCGAGGTGGTGGCTCTCCCCTCAGTTTGCGACGAGCCTATAAAGTCGCCACCCGGTTAAAAATTTCACCCCCCGTGAACTTTGTTCTTTTGTTAGATATAAGTTTAATATACATATAGAATACTCATCTTACCAAATAAATTTGGTAAGATGAGTCAACAAATTTTGACTCGTTAATGATGCTGGAGAACATTAAAATATTCGCGCCAGTTTAGCCGTTCACGACAATCCAGGTAGGACATCGGATACTCCAAGATGGCCCTTGAGTAGTACACGTAATTGTAGCTCGTCCGCGCTCAAAAAACTTTTATTTACAACGACAAATGGTCGATCGGCGCGTGGTTAATTCCTCGCCGATTGACCCCGAGATGCACCTGATCTTCGCCACTCGAGCTACAGAACTTGATATACGTCACCAAGGACGCTACGACTTTCGACCCATACAAAGCACTACGTCTCACCTCGATGGTGACGCAGACAATTTGTCATCGCTACCTCTTTCATTTGACAGCGATTTTAAAGTCATCGTGTGAAAGGATAGCATGTTAATAAATAAACAACCAGTACAAAAATACAGAAAGACTTTCTTAAAGCAGTTGATTTGATCGTTGAACTACTGTCTAGTGTGGAATAGATACGCGATGAAAATAGTGTTCACCGGAAAAATAATAAAATACAAAGCGACAAAATATAATCAAGTAAATGTCCAAGGCTTGCATCAAAAGTGAAGTTAACAAGGCAATAAATAAAATTGGTAAACTCAATAAGAATTTTTTATTAAATTTCTGGAGTCCGAATCTACACCCTATATTCACAAATTTTAAAACAGCTATATATAAGACATTTCCTTAATTAATTCAAATATCTGGAGAGATAAATTCCAAAGAAGAAGCTACTACGCTTCATTTAAGTGAAAACGGCTCCCGGCTAAATTCTGTACAATCGATTCGAACAAATTTTTCATATAAATGTACATATTTGCGATTTCCTACAGACGCGGATACATTATTATAGGCGCGCGCCGTTATCTCTCTCTCTCCCATCCCCATCCATACATTTTGGAGAAATAATAATAACGATGACGACGATATAAAAGGAGAGAACGCACAACACCGCGAGCTTTCGCACAAACCGGGCAATAAAGCGCGAGAGGAAGACGTAAACGGCACGCCATGAATAAAGAGAAATGATTATGTCCGATTCCGGCGTTGATAAATATTTCTTTTCTCCTAGGAGCAACCGGTGGACCGAGAAGGGTAGATGCTGTTGCACGTCTGGGGATGATTAATAAGAGAGCTTGCATAATGCATCGCGGGCGAGGAATAAAATCTTAGCTGCAAAGGTGTACACACGGTGCTCTGCTTACTTCCTGAGATATTGCCGAGACGTGCTGGACCAGTTTGTTGCGCGAAAGAATTATTGTAAAAATGGTGAATTTGAGATTCTAGTATATAAGGGAAAATTTGAGGACGAAACTAAATCGTCACGTTAAATCGTTTTAAGCAGCCTAAATTATTACGATTAATATATACCAAATAAATCAAAGTATTTATTTTGTGGTCAATATGTTCAATACGCTAAACATCAGGCGCGTACGATGAGATACATTCCCTTTCACTCGCTCAAGTGTTAAGAGACGAGAGTGAGTGAGAGATAAAGGTGTGCGGAATGCACGCCCCTGTCCTTCACTCGCTTTTTAATTATGTGTGTCTAATAAATGTAAGTATAAGTTTAAAAATATTGCTTTAAAAAAATATAAAAAGCACTTAAAAAATAGGCAATTTGTGTATGTGATTCGCGGCCCAATTTTCATCCCCAATGTGGCCTGGTAGCCAAAATGTCTCTAAGGTCATTAAACATTAATAGTCTAAAATTAGAGCCTTGAGAATTTTTTGATGTGGCAATGTATTCAGACGATTTGTTTTTACCAGGCGCGTACGGTGAGATACACTCCCTTTCGCTCGCACGCGTGTTAAGTGCCGAGAGTGGGCGTGCGGAACGCATGTATAACGCACGCCCTTATTTTTTTAAAAACAAATTTTGATTAAATTAAGACCTAATAGGCTACCCCAATGCGCCACGATGGTCGAAAACAAATTTTAAATTTATAAAACATAAAAAAAACGTATACATAAATATAACAATACTTAAACATAACAAAAAATTATAAAATATCAAAATTAAATGATACAAACTGGATCAGATTCTCGTAGCTAGCATTAAATATGTTGGGATTTGTTTTGCTCTCTGTAATAAGCTAGTGCGCATTTTTCTCTGGTCTGGTTTTCAAATAATGCAAACAGATCCGAAAAGGTCTCTCATATACCAATACATGAAGTAATATAAATATTATCTGGGATATGATTACCTCAAGTCGCGTCGACAAATGTACTTAGCTGCTAGTATGGAATATACACAACGCGTAGATTCGTTTTTGTTGGCCAGTATTGATTAGTTATCATACAAGTACTCACATTTCGCGAACGCGTTGTGGTCTAGCCATTATTATATATATTGCATTGCATTGTTCTATAAATATTGCAATTCAATAAATAAATATTATAGTTAAATAACATAAAATATAATTATGAACTTCGTACTTAGCAACAGGTGACGATTGATAAATAAATTACGAATTCCAAAACAAAACTTTAAACATTACATAATTATTATGTTGAGCAGTTCCATCAGAAATAATGATATTTCAGCTCCATTATTTCAAGTGTAAACGACACTAAACCATGACAAGCTAATGATTGATTGTTTACATTTACATAGAAAGAAAACACTTACCTCTATTGTAGTAAAAACGATTTTTTCAATGGACGAAAAATACTGCTCCCAAAGCAACTGCGTCTGCTGTCTCATTGCCAATATTTTTGCGGCGCCAACGGACCTCACCAGTTCTGGCACCTGAAAAGCAACAAACGATCGTTATTATCGCAATAATTAAAATAAATCCGAAGCGAAAAGGAGCTAAGTATCCCATAAAAAGTACCGTTCGCGATAGATAACGTCGGCGTATCTGCCTCATTACCGCTTGACCCGCGCACTTTTTTCCCTCAAAGCTCAGACGTCTCATTTCACAAAGGAAAATGGTGAATGGGCACTTTCGACCCCCTTTTGCCACTTTTCCATCTCTTTATCCTTCAGACCGATCTCGGGAATAAAATCGTTTGCATGGAAATTATCCGGTCGTTGAATTTTAATATTGTACACACACATAGATATTAACTAAATAATCGAATGGCATCATATTCATTTTATTTTATCTGCATCTAATTACTACCTTCAACTATACAGCAATAGCATATATGTTTGTATTATATAACATATTTTGATTGCCTGAAGTGTAAATTAACTAAACACAGCAAAAAATGTATGGACTACTTTAAATTTTTTTATTCAACGTTTATCTGGTTATCATCAACATATAATACATATATCTGGTTCTGTTATATCTCCAGTTATATTCACGGCATAATTTTAAACAGTTTATCTGCGTACATTTTCTTATTTAGCATTGGTTTTATCATATTTTATATTTTATCATTAATATATTACTTTGGGTTTTGGGGCCGAAGGGGTGTGACTACAGTCAAAATAGACGCGGTAAAATTTGATAACAATTTATTTTACAAGCAAATATGAAATATTACATATATGTATAAAAATCAGAATCGATCTGTCGTGGTGTGTTATTGTGATGATGTTGGACGGTCCGCTGATGTGTCTCATGCTGTGATTCCTTGGCGTCTCTCATAGTGCGTCTTTAATCGCGTCTTCTTCCATGTGCCTGTCTGCTTTCTTTGCAACCAAGTGTCACATATTTCATACTGCTGGTTCGAAACAGCTCTCGCAAATAGCAGACGAGGAAGTTGACGGGCCAATTGCGTCGCTTTTTGGACACAGCCACGAACTGTCTTTTGTTTTTCGCGCATCCTTTCCAAATAAAGGGTAGTTTTTCCTGTACTTATTAGTTCTTACGAAAGATTAACGTCGCGGGACGGATGTGCTAATAAGTAGTCCGTAAAATATTAACAATTACTAACGCAAATGTTTACTCCCAAGATCTCTCTTCTATTATTATGCTTCTACTACACTCTCTGGAAGTTGTCCGAACCGAAGCTACAACTGAAGTCGGCCGAGATCTACGACTTCGAGTAAGCGCCCACATTGTCGCAGATTTCATATGCCCGCGAACTTTGTGGCGTGGATGACGTTCGGACGGCGGCTGCTGTCACGTACAGCCGGCATATTTGCGTGCGATCGAAAAGTGCCAAATAATCGCAATTTTTAAATTGTCATATTATTAAAATTAAGCTACTGATAATTATAAGAGTCTGTGTGGGTACTCACCAATACAATGTCAATGAAAACTTTTCGGTCGTAAATATTCAATTTACGCAAAATCGTTGTCGGCTTTTGCAAAATGCCATAAGGCATAAAAATGATACTTCAGAATACGAACATCACATGTGTGACTATCCTAGAATTTGTCGCCATCGATTCTAAATAATAATTCGTTATGGTGTGAGATATATATAAATTGATCTAGGAAAATACATAAGATATTGGAAAAGATTTTTTTTTAACAAAATTAAGTACCACTAATTATTTAATTTTATATGAAAAAAAATATAATAACGATATACATATATTAGAAGAATATACTATCAAAAATATAATTAATCCCTTTTGGTGCCCTTAAATATTCAAAGATGTCAGTGAGTCTGTTGAAGTCCCCGATAAGCATGTGGTATTATAACTTGACCACGTGATCACAATGCAGCGCTCGACATGCGTGTTGACCATAGGACGCCTACGCGCATACTGAAATTAAACCGAGTTACTCGTTCTATTTCAGTTTCCAAAAAACCATATCATTATTTCTCTCACTCTCGTCACTTAACATGCAAGAGAGCGAAAGGGGAAGTATCTCACTGCTTGCGCTCGAAAGAGCAGCTCCGACTTCGGTCCCTTTGACTCGGAAAATTTGCCGACAATGTTCGGAAGCGCTCGAAGCTGGCCAAGTCGACTGAATTACCCCCTTAATCTCCCGTTCTCGGTAACCTCGGACAACTTCCGAGAGATTTTAGGGCAGGCAGAACCGGACTCGACCGAAGTTACCCACTATATTCTCCTTCCTTGGCCAATCTTGGCCAGCTTCTAGAGAGTGTAGTGCATGGATTATGCTTTATTTTCGAGAAGAGTTAATTACGAGTTAATTAAGAGTTAATGTGTTATTTATAAATCAAAATAATAATAATAATAAATAGAATTAAAGTGAAAAAAGTGTAAGCCCTTTATAATTTAAATGATATAAATAAGAAACAAATAATAAATGTAGCTAAAGAGCTGAAACTATTCAAGTAGTGACCTTTACATGAAACTATGGTTAGTGTTGTAATGCGAAATATTTTTATAGTATTATTTTTCTTATTTTATATTTTTGATCTATTTTTTTTCATTTTATTTTTTTGGACTATTAACAAAACACAAAAAATCTTATGTATGAACACAATAGTTGCACAATAGCCACACATACTCATTTATGATTACACTATAAAAACTCTTGAACCCATTTTTCACAATCTGCAACAAAAAACGTATTGAAACAATACGTTGTTACTGTTGTACGTATCTTTAATCATTATCGGATGGTCGCTCACAAATAACCACCTGGAAGCTCACCAAAGGCTTAATCGGAGACGTGGTTCAACTATAACGCAATAAATCCTAAAATGACCTTATCAGAAACAAACGACTCGAATTCTCTCAATTACTCGATAAATGTATGGTTTTCACATATTCAACACAGCCATATAAATTATATATTTTATGTAATAAACTATATATCATACAGCTATTCCAGCGTCCAACTAACTAAATAAGTATTAGTCGCCAGGACTCCAATAATAGAGTTTTTTCTTGACTTTTCTTGTATATATTAACAGTTTCAAACTACTTGCATAGCTGAAGGAATGCAGTGTATATTCCCGCCAAACAGATACCAAGCATCCCCAGATTCACATTTCATAGAATAACGACGTCGCTATATCTACCGTAAATATGCTCGTCAAAATATCAGTCAGACAATAACATATAGTATGTTCTCAAATCAACTGCTTAGTCAGAAGACCGAGAACTGAAGTAGTCGTTGAACTTTCTTCAGACACATCAGTCGGTAACTATCCAGAAAAACCACAACTTCGCTTCCGACTTGGAATAAACGAGAGTTTAGCCAAACTCGCTCCATGCAAAGCTATACTGAAACGATTCTTAAAACACCAATAACATATGTTTTCTTGACCGTCTACAAGGTCCAGTTAACCAGTCACTTGAATCGCAAGAGATCTGATCTTCAAGATATTGCGAGAACAAACACGTGTATGAGCATTTTATGGCCAATTTCAAAACTGAACTTTAAAATATTTTTATATATATTTTCAAATTATATATTAAATGTATGTGACATAAAATACGAGATGACTACATTGTAAAAGTATCATTTCATAAATTTCAATGTGAGTTTTTATCTAATTGATTAATCACATGCAATTACTCATAACATATGAACATTTACTATTTTTTTTTACAAAGATACCGTATTTTTTTTAATGATTATATTCAATTTCATATTATTTCACCAAAAAATTAACTCAACAAAGCAATGTTCCGATTCCATACATATAATATTTCAAACATGTACTATACACATTATATAACGATTATCCCCAAAGTGTATTCCCACTGACGGATTCAGCACAACGAACTACGTCAAACAAAAGTGTGAGAGACCATTTGCATACGACCCTAGATTTAAACATCATGACAAAGTACTTCCGGACATGTGATAACAAGATTATTATTTGACATTGTTATAATGGAATATCGCGTTAACAAATAATAAAAATAAAATATTAAATACAAGATCGTACATATGTATAGTTGTATAAAAAAGGTTTTATTTTTTTTAACTCGGTATTCAATTTGGCGAGAATTGTTATGCAAAACGAAATAGACGAAGTAGAGGGAAAAACGCAAACCTTTTCGCGGAGATAAGAACGGATCGCCAATTTGTTTACGGGCGTAATAAGAACAGTGGCGTTTGAAATAATGACGCAAAAATAAAACGAAAATGAAAAATAAACGCTAACGGATGTTTTTGTATGCGACTGTATTGTAAATATGAATAATAAATTAAAATCACATTTTATTCGTTAGCGAAAAATGTCTCTCGTTGTTGCTTTATCAACGTCGAAAATAGGGATGCCAAATTTAATTTTAAAAAGTAAAAAAAATATAGTATGATAAAGCTCTTGAAAGCAATTAAAGGTATTATCATAACAATTATTTCTAACACTGATAGCTCTTTCCCAAAATCTGAGACATTATAACCAAACCTTGGAATCTTGAACAGGGTCTTAATTCCGAGACAATCCCAGTCAATCCGGCAACCCTAGCCACGGACCATTCTTAATATTTAATGAGAAATGGAAATATAGTAGCAAAGATAAAAATGGCTTTTATTATGGTCTCCTTTGTGAGAAAATTATAAACTGAGAGCAGCGATGAAATGTTGCCGGGGGGGGGGGTCTTTTCGTATATATGTATATACGCAGTGTGGCAAAAAAGTTTCGTGAAATGTCAAACCTTGAACAAATATACGACTTGTTCAGATTCGAAAGCTGTATATAAAAAAAAAACAATTAGCTTTGTACAGAAATTTTATATATATTGAGTCAAAAATAATGGAGTTCTTTCAAATCCTACGATCAAATTTGCTACTCCATCTACTTAAAAATTTGAAGACTGATCTGTATGCTTTTTATACTATATTCGCTGATGGAACGAGAGCAAAATCCCGCTAACTTTTTAATCTTATAATCTAAGTAATTTATAATTCATTCCTCAGATTCTAAGGAATTAATTAAAAAGTATATCGCATATAAAACTAGCTCTACTACATCTAGTAGATTGCATAAATATACATATGTATATATATTTATATATATAACTATTCTAACAGTTGTTTGAGAAATGCGTTTACCCTGTAAATGAACATAATAGCTCTGAAAATCATTATGTACTTGCGTTGGATTAATTTGTTTAAAATATGTTGGCATTTTTTTATGTCATGAATATTTTCATTATAATACAACGTGTGCCTAAAAAATATTTCCTCATTAGAATACTATTTATTGCGTATATTGTTATTTTCATATGATACATGTGATCTGTTTAAAATCACTGTATGTATCAAGCGTATGTATAAAATTGCATTCTTTCGATTTGTAATAAATTTGTGATTTTTTAGGTATATATTCCATACATTTTATTTTATAATTAAAGAATTAAGCTACATTCTAAATAACTTGTTTTTACAAAGAGATACTAATTAATAGGCACGTGGAAATTGAGTTTATAAAAAAAATATAATATATACCTTGATTTTTCGAAAGTATGTGTGGCTATTGTGCAATTCTGTGTTCATACATAATATTTTTTTGTTGCTGTTTGACTTTCTAGAAAGCTAATGTTTTAATTCACACACAATGAGTTCGAGTGGTCCCAATATATTTGTATTTTAAAAGAATATGGATGTACTTATTTAAAATTTAAAATTCAATTTAAATTTAAATCCTGTTAATAAATAAATTATTTATTTTTTTGGAAAAACTAAATCAAGAATAAACTATATGAAATTTCAATATTTCTGGTACACCGAATTATCTCAGAGATTTGTGTGTTGTGAATTCTCATCTCAAAAATCGGAAATTTTTCGAGAAAATTATATTTTTTGTTGAAAATTAAATATGTACAAATATTGAATTTTTTTATACCGCTGCATATGTAAGGGTGGGTTCGTGCAAGACGTTTTTGAGTTATTTTTCAGAAAGTATTGTGACCGAGAAGCGGTTAAGCAAACTACCCGAAGATAATGAAATATTTTAGATTGGTTGGGTAAACGATAATATTAGTTTCTTAATATTAATGGGTTTCAAAAAGTTAGAGGAACATATAACATATTTAATAATAATAAATACAGATACATATTTTTACTACAATAAAGTTACAAAATAATAAATTTAAGTGAATAACCTTTGCGATGTTTTTTGGTTATCTTTTAACTACGTTTGATAAATGTAAATATCGTGCTATTCTTAAAGTTGAAAAACTTTGATTTTTTGTTAAAAATTAAATTTAAATATAGGTTCCTTCACAATTAATAAAATTGTATTTTGCGCGCTCTTTAATGATAATGAATTATATTATTTCTCATGTCACTGAATAAACAAAAAAGAGCGAAGTTGTCTCAGATACATTAGCAAACATCGAGAGTAAAATGAGTACCTGCGTTGTTTAAATGCAATTTTGTTTTTCCCAAAATACTATCTACAAAAAAGAAATTCAAATTGTTCAAGGACATAATAATATTAATTTAAAAATACTTACTACAATTACAAATACTTAAGACCATTAATAACGAATGGTGTAATTGTCTGGACCACCTAGTATATTAGCGTAGAAATTATTTGTTGAATACTTGTTAAAAAAGGAATAAAAATAATAAATTTATGTCTCTAAAAATTACCAAAATATCAAAGTTTTTCGGCGTAACAAAAAAAACTTATGCTTATCCGCGCCGATGTGCAATAATAGCAATTGCACTGAAATTGTCGTCGAGCAAATAGGATCCCTAAATTGTACACTCCAAAGAATGATTATTGTAATTTAATTTAGAATTTACAGTCACGCCGTTACACGCCAAATAGTCTGTATTAGACAAAAACAAAGAGTCTGGTGCCGCTCCAAATCAAGAATTAGAAGTTGAATTTCCACTAAGCACGATCACTACCGGCATAAAAGTATTACTATTTCGCTTATAACTTAAAATAACAAATTGAGCCGAATTTGCATCAATCAACCGAGACTACCATTAGGAGCCCATAAAAAGCCGGTTTTACTTCAACCGTTAACTTTGGTCCAGCTAAGCAGTCAATCAATTGTACAGCAATATTTTAAACTGATGTGACTCAAAAATATATTAATCATAGAAATTCACGTAAGGCAGAAAACATATTGCAATCTAAAAAGAGATTCGGGGAAGAAAAATAACGCAAATGCTAAGACAAAAAAGATAATATTTTATTCTCTTGTATATATTTTTTGTGGAACACTGATATTTATTTATAGTATTGGAAACGATTTTCTAGCAAATATTATATTTCAATTTAAAAAGGAAATAAAAGTATGTGCACGCATCGACGATGCGTTGTTGTGCGTTAAATTCGACTTCGGCTTTCGTTTTTTTATGTGCAAGATACACGGTAAAGAGATGGGTTCGCTGTGATAAAAGTTTCATTTTCGGTTCTGATACGAAAACTTTTCCACTCGGATGAATAGATTCTCAGTGTCTGGTAATATTGAAGGACAAAGGGGGTGCGGATTGGCAATATGCTGACGTTTCAAATTTCCGAAAGAGAGAGAGAGAGAGAAAGAGTACATCGCATAACTTCTAATAAGAACCACTTTAGTAGGAACGTGAGAGTGAACCCTTACTTTCAGACCTTTCGTGACAAAAGTGCAGGGAAATACGGTTAACTGAGTAATATTTTCACTTTTTTAAATAAATAATAATTATATTGTATGTGCAAATATACGTAAACTGGTGTATTTTAATGTTAGCTTTAAACGTCAAGAAGTGCGGCTATTTGAGGTTTAACTACAATATTGATAGGTATTTAATCCGTTGCTCTGATTCACTAAAGCAGCTGGAGGTTTATTTACTAAGGCTCTCCGATTGATTGAGTATATACAGAGCAAATGCAATAAAATCGAGTGGATTTGCTGTTAAGATGGAAAGTAAAATTCTATAAATAGCTTTTTTCATGTGCTGTGTGAAATTTATATTTAAATATAATAATTAAACATGTATATTTCAGATAAAAAAAATATACATACATAAATATAGAGCATCCCTTAAATCGTAAAACGCAATTTGAAATCATTTCGCCTAGGTTTGATAAAGTATTGGATTAAAGCAAGAACGCTATGGCTTTAGCAGGAGGAAGAAGATGAATTTAGCCAGAAGCTCGCCGTACATTCTAAAGCCCCAAGTTTTTCGAACGAAAAATGCGGATTTGATTTCAACAAATTACAATAGTGCCTCGATAACGATGCGGATTTTACAGAGACCTCAATCGAAGAAGAACAGGAGCGGATCGGTATAATTGGCTTAGAAATATTGCCGTAGAGTCACGTAAAAATAATAAACAAATAAGAAAAACCCTCCACGTCCGCATTATTAATGCTAGCACGGCAAGAAATCTTTATTTTTATTGCCGCCATCGATCAAGCAACTACCGGGCGAACCGCACGTTGACGCAGTCTCGCTAGATTTATCTGCGACCATTACCCTTTTCGCATCCACCCTGTAGTTTTCGTACTCTAAGCTTGTCTTCCTTTTACCACCTGATTTCGCCAGCAAATCCGTTCGCAATCCATTATCTCTCTTAAAGATTCGGCGCGAGCTCCAGGCCAAACGTTCTTATGTCCTCTAAGTAAAGTTGTACAATATTTTTTATGCCACACATGTAAAATATAGCTTGATAAAGAATTATGTTTTGTTAACACCCAGCTACAATAAAAAAATTTAATGTAATTCAAATTTTAAATAAATTCCGAGGCGCAGCCGCACATAAAAAAGCTTCTCATCTTTAAAGATCAACCATTTTGGAACAAGTGCATAAAGCCTCAAAGCTTGACTTGATCTATTTTTTGAATCAAAAAAAAATTGGGTTTTGAGGCCAAAAGGGTTTGACTTTGCAGTCCAAATAGAATTTGTACTAGTAGACTAATGCCTGCACTACACTCTCTGGAAGTTGAAGACAATCCAAGGTTTGCCAGGGACGGAAAATATAGTGGGTTACTTATGGGTTACTTATTACATTGTCGGCAAAAAGACCGAAGTCGGAGCTGCTCTTTTGAGCACGAGCGGTGAGATACTTCGCCTTATGATATGGTGTTTCGCAAACTGAGATAAAACGAGTAGCTCGGTTCAATTTCAGTATGCGCGTATGCGTCCTATGGTTAGCACGCACGTCGAGCACTGCATCGTGGTCAAGTTATAATACCATATGCTTATCGGGGACTTCAACAGACTCTTACTGACATCTTTGAATATTTTAGGGAACCAAAATGGATTAATTATATTTTTGATAGTATATCCTTCTAACAGATATCGTTAATATATTTTATTTCATATAAAATTAAATAATTAAAAAATAATTAGTGGTACCTGATTTTGTTAAAAAAATTGTTTCGAATATCTTAATGTATTTTCCTAGATCGGTTTATATAAATGTCACACCATAACGAATTCTTATTTAGAATCGATGGCGACAAATTCTAGGATAGTCACAGATGTGGTGTTCGTATTCTGAAGTATCATTTTTATGCCTAATGGCATTTTGCAAAAGCCGACAAAGATTTTGCGTAAATTGAATATTTACGACCGAAAAGCTTTCACTGATATTGTTTTGGTGAGTGCCCAAACAAACTTTTATAATTATCAGTAGCATAATTTTATTAATATGACAATTTAAAAATTGCAATTATTTGGCACATTTTTCGATCGCGCGCAAATATGCCAGCTATACGTGACAGAAGCCGCCGTCCGGACGGCATATGAAATTTGCGACAGTGTGGTCGTTTACTCATAGTCATAGATCTCGGCCGACTTCAGTTGTAACTTCAGTTCGGACAGCTTCCAGAGAGTGTAGTACAAGCATAAGACTGCTTAAGAAGCTGAGATTGTCGTCGTGACGACAATCGTCCTTTGGACAATCTGCTGATAACACATGTAGAGTTCTCAATTATTCCCAGTTTTAAACTATTCGAATATTGAATAAAAAATTCATTAAGTATATATATTACTAATTTTTCTCGGTTTTTACCGGTATTAATTAATTTAGATAATTAGTACAAAAAAGCAATAATTATTGTTTAATAATATTTATTTCCATAATCATTAAGCTTTTTGAATTTTATAAAATATACATAACTCAACGCTGTGCGAATTATTGATCAGTGAGGGCGTCAAAAGGAAAATGCTTAATTTAAAATGAACTTATTAAGAATGCCGCTTTTACTGCTTTATATTTATACGATTTGCAACTGTTTGTGTTTGTCGGTCAACTATTATCAAATAGATATAAAAAAACGAAACAAAATAAAGGCGCATTATTCAAATAATTGAATATTTTCATAGTTAATTGAGAGCCCTACAGTCTCGGGTCAACGCAGGTCGTCTTTCAGTTTACCTCGAATGTCATTTAATCGTCTGATCGTCTGCCGATTTCACAAAATATCACATATTTTATACTTTGGATTCGAGACAGCTCTGGCGAATCACAGATGAGGATGTTGGTGGATCAATTGCATCGCTTGATGATCCGAATAACGAAATACTTGTAAATTTTAAAGTGAAACTGCAAAGTGAAACTTTCGAAGATCGTTTATACAAGGGGTAGATGACAACAACGGTTTACGCAGATAAACGCATTGGCTATCGCGCATCCTTTACGCACAAAAAATAGATTTTACGATGCTGACGAGTGGTTAATGACAACGAATGCACTAACATGCAATATTTCAATTACTACACAATTGAGTCAAAACTAGTTTGTTATTTATTTTTCATAATATCTGAAATGGTAGTTTGAATGATCCATGAAGCTGGGTGGAGCGCTCCCACAAATTATTTTACATAATTTATTAGATGTTCGTAAAAAAGTTTTTATCAATGGATTATGGTACAAAGAAGACAAAACGCAGGGTTCATAAATATATATTATCGCTAAGCACGAAATTTAGAATCATGCACGAATTAAGTATCGACCAGTATTAGAAAAGTTATTTGCAGTCGGACGGAGTATTAAAATACGCTTTTTACCATCTGCTTTTTATTGGCTCAGCCATTAGAAGCAGCACAAACTTAGTAATTGATTAATGCATAAATAATAAAATAAATTAGTTCACACCGTATTTGCATTACTCTAATCTGCCATTGATCACTTAGAATTAAACGGCATATCTCAATATCCACAGCCATAACTAAGCTTGGTTCAAAAATCACCATTAAATCGCCATGCAATTTAGATTAGTGCGCAATTTTCGCCAGGAAGGGATTACCTCACGCATCCTCGTCAGGATTGTCTCCTTCAGGCGGATGTCGTTAATCACGATAGCATTGATCCGACAGCCAGCCCGCCCCCTGCCACCCAATCACTTCTAAGTAATTGACACAATTTATTCCTTTTCTTCTCAGCCGACGAGCATTTTTTCGTCCTTTGTCGCGGGTGAGAAATGAACGGCATGCCGAAGCTCATATTTCAAAAAGAGAGCTGCCGGCGATTAGGTAAACAAGCGCGCGATTTAGATCGTCTCCTTCCGAGAAGAACGACTCAACTTCCGATTTGATCGTCTT
The DNA here is from genome assembly GCF_051122295.1 of Plectrocnemia conspersa. Lineage (NCBI taxonomy): Eukaryota > Metazoa > Arthropoda > Insecta > Trichoptera > Polycentropodidae > Plectrocnemia > Plectrocnemia conspersa. The sequence goes on along the minus strand of NW_028277176.1, from coordinate 27,115,114 downwards.
TGATTTATTCCGAGTAAAAGAAATATCATCAATTCAGCGGTGAGTTATTTGCGTTCGAAATATGCACCAATTTGTATTGTATCTTAATTAACCAGTGGTCTTTAATTTAAACTTGAACCACATTATATATTTAAAATAGTGATGTGGTATATCTATAACGCACTTATTTATAAATGTATTCCATAAAGACATACATATATTTATTCCAAAATTAATAATTTATTATTATGTTATTCACTAAAAACCTGTTAATAATCAATGAATACCTACTGAACTATGTTATAAAAACATTATTATTAATCTCATTGTTACGACAAAATCATGCTTAACTTACGCGAATCGTACAATTGTGGTTTCGAAAAAACGCAATTTATAAAAACATGCAATAAGTAAACAGCTGCGCTAAGCCTATTGAAGACTATGATTCTACTGCCCCTCTATAAGATAAGCTTTGCAGAAAATATGCTATTGTTTTTAAAAAAAATAATGAAATGTCAAGTGAATTCTGATATTTTAAACAGAAACATAGCTACGGGTGTAAATAGTAGCAAAATAATGCTGTGACTGCATTGACTTTGAAACATGGTTATAACTTCTAAGCTAGTATGAGTTTTAAAAATAACATTGAAGTACATCATTTCTCATTAACTTGATTTTTTAAATTTCTGCTAGTTTAATATTTTTATAATATAGTTACATTAATTTATTAAAATGTTCGTAGCAATTAAATTATAAAGATACACCAGAACATTTCTTTTGAATTTCCACTATTTGCAAACATATATCTAAAACATTTTTTCAGCTCTAATATGCGTAACAAAAATACTTTAAACCCAACAAAAATATTGTATTCGAATATATACTAGATATTATTTTTCCACAAAAATTAAACTATTTTACTTTAAAATGCTATTTTTTACACAATGTGTCATAATGACCGTTATACAAACAATAATAAACATTTATTGTGCACACTCAAAATAAATGAGCACCATCCCACATAAAAGTTTCTAGCTCCTCATAACTATCGCGGAAAACATCCTTGTGTTTGGCAAGCTCATTGAGAAGCTAGATGATTAGTGCAAAAGGAGCGTTTTCAAGCGCTGACGTCCTTACCACAAAGGAGAAGGGACGCGATCGCGACTATCTTTATAAAGTGCTTCATTGAATAGACGCTATATATCAGGGGTATCCAGACTTTTTCCAGAAAGAACCCTAGTTACGTACTTAAAAATATTGATAGCCGCACATAAAGTAATAACATCATTAAGTACAATGATCCAACATAATATGACAATAAATGACATGCTGAATTTATTGACGCATTAATGAATTTCCCGGCGCTAGATTTTATTAAATTATTATGCTGTTTTATAAGGTTATAACACATATTCTTGCCATTTTTGTATTTTCAAATAGACTATTAAGTTTAATGCAAATTCATCATTATGAATAAAGAACAAGTGCGTATAGTGAGATACTTTCACTTTCGCTCGCTCGCGTGTTAAGCAACAAGAGTGAGAGAGAGATAAGAGCGTGCGGAACGCATGTAACGCACATCCTTATCTCTCACTCTCGTCACTTAGCACGCGAGCGAGCGAATGGGAAAGTATCTCACGGTACGCGTCTGATAAAGACGATGCTAAATACTAAATGATTTTTACTTTTATCTTTATTTTTTTCATTATGCTATTTTTAATATTCTTTTATGCATTTTTACGTAAAATATAGTTAAAATATATGAACTTTTATCATAATATAATACCGGTATTGCATTTATAAATACTAGATTACCGGTACAGAAATTTTTTATACATAAATTCTCAATTTTGAAGAAAAATATTTTATTGATTTTAATTATTAAGTAGAAAGCAACTATCCCATAAAAATAATGTGACAGACAACACGGATAAAAAAATCGAAACTCTTTTATAATTTAGTGGGCGACTAAACATACAATGGCAACACAGGCTTTCATGAAACATTAGCGCTAATTACCCTAGCTAAAAATATTCACCCGCATTAATTACTTTATGTATGATTAGAAAAAGTCTGTAACATTCGGTAAGCGACTACAGTGGTTTTGCTCATAAAGAATCACACAGAAGCACTCTTATATCTAACCTTTTTATTTTGTTCATTTCAGATGACTCCAAGGAAATGTATCAAAGACACTCAACTCAGGATTGACCACGATAAATCAGAGACCAGAGAGATTCATTTCGACAGCGTCGCTCAATACTAACACCTTCATTTAATCTGTATATCTATATAATTTGTACTTGTGCAATGTAACTGTATAACAAACAGATATTCCGATATCTGACTAGCTTAATAAGTCACACCAAACAACAAAAACTACAAAAATTTTAAAAACAGCGAGAATTTATTAATTATATTTATACGAAAAGTCTAACCTGCATTTTTATTTATACTACAAAGCCCAAACTGTTTTATTTAAATATTTACTACATTTTAAGTGTATTTAAATTTACATTAATATGTTACATTATATATGTACATATGTATATTCTATGAAATCAATGGAGAGTTAAACGATCGTTCAATTTGCTTTTCGATTATACATATCATTAATTTTATGTCGTACATAAAGTGACGAAGCTTTCGTTGACATTTATAATCAAACTAAAACGTTTTTTATATAAAAAAAAGCGATTAAGAAACACCGCGTGTCATCATCACGCAAAACGACATTTAGTAACGCGCGCGCATGTTTTTTGACAAAGAAAACGTTTATCTATCAAATAAATATATTTATAATAATTTTTACCTGTAGCAAAAGGCGTTCATCGGCCCACAGCACAGCCTTGTTCCAGTCTATGGTAGAAGAGAACGGTAGAGTCCAAGAGTTTGATAGCAACACTGGTACACATCCAGCTTGCAGGACTTCTAGAAATCGAAATGATCCTAGGCGTCGACCCCTGGGCACCAGGCAAAAGGTCGAGTTTTGCAAGAGCACTTCGTATTCGTATCTGAAATGAAAAGAAAAACATTTTAAAACGACGTTTTAAGTCAAAACGTGGCGGTATCGCGAGATTAAGACTAGCTACTAATGGCGTGGCTCGCATTTCCTTTGCTCGTAACGATAACAGACCGCTAACGAGGTTCTATTTTGATTAAATTTTCCGAACGAATTCGGGGGATAATCTGAAACGATTCCAATGCATTAATATTAGGCGAGTCAATATTATATAACGAGCAATTTATCAGATAATATAAAAAGCCTTGCGTTGTATAATATTAGCATTGTTTTAACTATCATTTGTAATTATCTGACAGTCGACCAGCGCCTTTAAAACATATTTTATAAAAGGAATAACTTCAGAGGTGAAGTTAGACCCTAATGCGATTACTCGTTTCATATTCATCCAAGTTCCTCGAGAGCATTATAAAATATGTAATACTAGATATCTCATCACGAATCCCTGGAAATCACTCAACGTACTCGTATATTAGTTATTTTTAACTATTAGAATACCGAATAGTAAAAGATACAGTTTAAATAATAAATACAGGTTCATACACACATAATTATATGTTATGTTATAAACAATAAAATGTAATAATTTATTTTTTAAATATTAAGTGTTTTAAGCTCTTAATCAATACGAAGTTTAAAACTAATTATACTTGCTAACCAAATATTACTTACAAAAATAACAAAATATTCCAAAATCAAAACCAACCATTGATCAAGTCCACAGTTTCACAATATTAGCTTGGAAATATGAGTAATTTCTGGAATTACGTCAATCACAGAGTGTTTTTTTCTTTAATATTTTTTTTGTCTTCTATTAGGGATTATAAATAGCACAAAAATAAAATGATAAATTTTGTAAAACAAAAAAGAGCACAATTGAGTTATATATAATGCAGCGATATATCTAAGAAAAAACAACTATCTGCATTGTTTGAATACATAAAGACTTTGATCTGAAAACACCAAAGATCATTGATTTTACAAAGCCAAAATGTAAAAAAAAAACTATAATATTTTCCAAATATAAAATTGTTGGTATCTAAAAAAACGACACTTTGATTTCAACAAAACAATAAAAAAAAATTAGGGGAAAATATTAGGCAACAAATAAAATGGTTGGTTAATTTTTTTTTTGTTGAATATATTTTAAGTTTCTATTTCATAAACCGTCAGTAAAGCTTCAATTGCCGCTATTAATGTCAAAGCGTCAATATCGAAAATAATTAAATTTTTATTACATACTGACAGCACAATATATAATAATAAAGCAATTTGATAATAGTATTTATTATAGTTTTGAACCCAAACTTTAGCATGAAATAATTGTCTGTATATTTGATCATTTTAACAAAGCCAAATTGTTAAAAATGATATTTGCCAAAAATAAATTTTATGAGTAAGTATTAGGCAACAAATAAAATAGTTTTTTTTTTAATTAATGTTCAGTTTATATTTTATAAACAGTCGATAAAGATTATTAGCGGCTATTATGTCATCATGACAACATCAAAAATAATTTTATTTTTATCATATACTGACATATGTATGTACATAAATTAAGTTTATAATACTCTAATGCAGCAGTCGCCAACATTTTGGTCCTGACGGACCACTACTCATAATGATGAATCAAGCAGACCTCAACCATTTTTTCATAAAAGTAACATTTTAAATATGAAATACGATTTGTTTTTTTTCCGTAGGGAACACTTAGTGCTCGCCCACTTATTGCTGCCGCGACCAGTTACGACGATCTGGGGATGTAGTTTTTTATTACTACACAGTTTAATGAGGTGAAAATTCAAAATATAATAAAACATTTTAATAAAAAAAATCACCGGTTGGCAACCGCTGCTCTCGTGTGTATATTTTTATAAAAATTATTATATTTTATAGCTCATATTATTGTAATATAAATACAAAAATTCAATGAAAATATAACTAACCATTTAATTTATAAGCAAAATACTCAATACACCAATCAACCAACCAGCAATGAAAACTTTCAATATAATATGAATTGTTAAATAAATTACTGACCATTTAATATATTTCAACTATTGTTGATTTAGTAAATATTGTCATATTTTTAAAAATGAATCAAGTGATATTTTTTTTGTAGCAGAAATATTGCATAAAAAATAATAAATCAAACTTTTTACACTAATATATTATGCAAAGAACAAAAATACCAACTCTAATCTAGATAATAATTTCTCAGTAAAACCATTAAAGCCATGTAAAGTCAGACACAAACCCGATAAAAAATTTGTTCGTTTTCTAAGCTTCATATTTTAACCATCAGAGTAATTTCAGAGAATTCAATGCTGCAGCATCAATCCGATAATAAAATTTCCACGTATTCTTATACTTGTGTATAGATTTATAACCGCAGTTATTATATGGGTACGGCTCATTATTGCTTGTTCGTATATCACCAAATACTATCATACACATTACAAAAGGTGAAAAGCTCTGCACTGAACGAACCAAGGGCGAAATTAAACGCACCCACATTTATCGGAATGGGGTGAGAAAAATCCACCCGCCCCGGCGGTTTCCGCTCCCCACCAACTTCCTGGCGAGAGTAATTTAGACGCGAAAGTTACAAAGCTGCCCGGGCGAAGATACACGTAGATTACACGGAGAGTTTCTTAACGGAAGAGTCACTCTCTAGCCCCAAGGCACATCTTCGAGAGGTGGGCGTAATTGACCGCGAGGTTGGGTGGGCGGCGAGAATGGACACAAAAAGCAAGGAGAGAAGATGAAAAGACGAGAATTGCAAAAAAGGACGAATTCGACAGGCGGCTGATTATTCCGGAATGTACTTGTGCACACGCTCATTAGTTGGTATCACATTATTTGCAGTACCAAGCCACATGAACTCGGATTGGTGACCCAGCGAGACCTCTAATTAATTGATACGAATAAGTATTTCCTATCTTCCAAATAAATTGTAGGATTCTGAACCATCAGTATTCGGTTGGTTTATCGATCGCAATCACAAAAAATAGACTCCACACAAATTAAAGCGAAACTAATCGAATTAATCTGTGTTGCAGATACTAATGGGAGAAGTGCGACAATATAAAATATAGCTATTCAATTTCGACAGCCGAAGACTTAATCCAACGTTCATTTGGAGTAAAACAATACGTTAAAGCGGCTGGCGCGCTTTAACCGCTACATCAGGGTGTTGTTTCGCAAATTGCTACCCATAAATATGCTTTAGTGCTCCTCGGCACGCAAATCGGTCGTCCGAGTCTTCCAGCAGCTGCTTTATGCTTCTACGTACTACGTCCCGTAATTATTCTGCCCGGATGCGATCGGTGTCTTTTACGGTTTTACGATTATTGTATTGTGCATGCGGTGTTGAATGTTGTCGAGCACGAGAGTTGATTATATTTCTTGATCGTATACTTTTATATGTCTAGAATTCATTAAAGGAATTCTAATATAATATTATTTTATTTTTAATACAATATAGAGATTCAATGAAAGCTTATGTAAAACATAAAGCACAATAAAAGTATCGTAATTTATCATTAAAATTAATTTTCAACTTGATTGTTACGTTCATAATAAAAATCTAGAGATCTATTCAAAGAATCTTTTGCGTTGCAACTGTTCTAGTTGGGTTATTACTTGAATGTAGTGTTTCTTTTCAAGAATTTCGCGTTTTTTTGAGAATTTTCATTGAGCCTTTTTGTGTTGAAAATTAAATTTGTACGAATATTTTTTAATGTTTTACAACCGCTGCATATTTGGAGACGGATCTGTTCCAGATGTTTAAATATATATGCTCTATTAAAAACTTTTAATAGAGATCAGAAGTATTCGAATTGCAAAAAAATTGTATACAATTTTCTTAACTACTTTAATTGGCCGTATCTTTGCTTTGGTAATCTAATGCTTGCACTACACTCTCTGGAAGATGTTCGAGCCGAAGTTCAACTGAACTTCGAGTAGCAGCCACACTGCCACAAATTTCATATGCCGTCCGGACGGCGGGCGTGAATAACGTCCGCACGCCGGCTGCTGTCATGTACAGCCGGCATATTTGCGCGCGATCGAAAAATGTGCCAAATAATCGCAATTTTTAATTGTCATATTATTAAGATTACGCTACTGATAATTATAAAAGTTTATGTGGGCACTCACCAATACAATATCAGTGAAAACTTTTCTGTCGTAAATATTCAATTTACGCAAAATCTTAGTCGGCTTTTGCAAAATGCCATAAGGCATAAAAATGATACTTCAGAATACGAACACCACATCTGTGACTATCCTAGAATATGTCGCCATCGATTCTAAATAAGAATTCGTTATGGTGTGACATTTATAAAAACCGATCTAGGAAAATACATAAGGATATTCGAAACGATTTTTTTTAACAAAATCAAGTACCACTAATTATTAAATTTTATATGAAAAATATATAATAACGATATATATTAGAAGAATATACAATCAAAAATACAAGTAATCCCTTTTGGTGCCCTTAAATATTCAAAGATGTCAGTGAGTCTGTTGAAGTCCCCGATAAGCATCTGGTATTATAACTTGACCACGTGACTACGATGCAGCGCTCGACATGCGTGTTAACCATAGGACGCTTACGCGCATACTGAAATTGAACCGAGTTACTTGTTCTATCTCAGTTTGCCAAAAACAATATCATTATCTCTCTCACTCTCGTCACTGAACATGCGAGAGAGCGAAAGCGGAAGTATCTAACCGCTCGCGCTCGAAAGAGCAGCTCCGACTTCGAATATTTTGAAGGAGCCACCTGAAACAACTAAGTTATTTTTAGATAAACATTTATTTTACAACTAATTGTAATACGCGTTTTATTATTTCAAATACATTAATATATTTTTTTATATTGCATTATTTATAATTTCGCAAAGAAACTTAAAGCACTATAAAATAGTTTTTATATAGGTATCACTTTCAATTCCTAACTAATGTTTTTAATGACCTTTATTTAAGCGTTTTCATTAAAGCTTGATTATATTGAAACCCAGTCTTTGTAATGGTTAAAATAATGTTTTTATTTTGTTTATCGCTTTAAGTTGTTTGTTTGTTTGGGGTCGTTATCCTTCTAAAAATTAAAAATATAAGGGACCAACAAAACGAGGCCTATGTATTTTTGCGTGATTTATAATAAATTGTAAATATCGTTTCGATTATGACCAAATACTTAACTCTAGATGCCAAAAACAACAGCAAACTTAAACAGATCTTGAATTGAGTTAAACTGTTGGTTGTAAATAATTTTCTTTTAATTGTTTTCCGTTCGTTCTTTAGACAAACTTTTTGTGGTACAAATTAACAATATTTTATACATAAAGATTAATCTTTATATATTTTTCGTGTAAGACGAAAATCATTAGACAATTTAAAAAATCCTAAATATTCGGTTACATCATAATCATCTCTAATTTTGTCATCAAAAGAACCAGTTTAATCAACTTTATCGATTAACAGTTGCTCTGTCTGTTTTTATTTTATTTTTTTAATTTTCCATTGACTTAATACTATAAGCCTTCTTTATATGAAATAATGACTTTTTAATTTTCTACATAAATAATAACAGACGTAGATACATTTTTTAATGAATGTCAAAACATATTATTTTGATATAACTGTAGCTACAAATGAATAACAATAAGCTCTTTAAACGTTATTAAGATGACAAAGACACGAACGCAAATAAAAAATATTCATAATGCTGGGGTTCTATAATTCTATAAAATGTATTTTCTCGTAAATTTCAAACACGTTCGGTAACTAGCAAAAAAAACGAAAGGATACTACTCCTATGTTTTTAAAAGTTTAACAATAAGATAAATAAGTTGGTAATATAAACTAAGGATGTTGTGGTGTCATTATTCGAATTAGGCTACCGAATTAAGTAGCCCTTTTCTTTTGCACAGTGGCATATGTATTGGTAGTGCTTCTTTTAATATAAATATTTAAGTATCGAAACTCTGTTTATTTATCAAACGCGTTGAAAAATTAGATTATTATTTTTTAAACTGGTAAAACAATTATATTAAAAATAGTAAAATAAATGTTTAACAGATATTTTTAAGGAAGCAAAAATATTTATGAATCTGACTCATATAAAAAGTAAAATTGACATGTACATCTGAATTTATCTATAACACTCATAATTAAAATCCGGATAATAGTGATAATAGCAATAATACATATTAGGCTCAAACTATAAAGTTTAATGTATTCAAAAATACCCGTATATTGATAATATTGATAAGAACTTCACTCAAACTAGCGGATTTTTTTAAATAAAAATGATATTATAACTGCGTGATTTTCAAATTTATTACAGCAAATTTTATTGATATGTAAAATTTCAAGAAAAAATATATAATTTATATTAGTATATTTTTTACTGAATTCTCGAAAAAGATGAAATGTTTATTTTCAAGAACTGAAAAATGTGAATAAATCAGAAACACACTTGAAAGTTGTCTATATTAGTTTCAATATTTTATTTAAGGGTGCATTAAACTATTCTGACCTTTATAGTTTTTTTTTAAATTGTTAAACGTTGAGTTACGTGGCCAAATATATTACATTTCCTTAGTTAAAATGGAAGCTCGTCAGTCAAGATCGCAAAAATGATCACTGCGCTGGAAAATTAGTCTCAAAGTGAAATGTCATGCTGCATAATCGAACGATTTTTGGCTGTCAATTTAGCTTTTCGGTTAAGAGAATATCACTTCATTTATATTTATTTGTTGCGAAACGGTCGCGAATATAATAAATCACCGGATCCAAAAGATTACCGTTGCAATGCAATACGATCTTGGACGATGCCCATCAAGCGAATGTCGCTTTCTAAAGGCCGTTCTAAGGAGTGACTGCAGCGGTTGGCTGGATGATCGCTGCATAATTGTAATTGGACAGCAAGCTTTGCAGCTTTGGATAGTTAAGCCTGGACTCCGGTGAGGAAAAGACAGTCACAAGCGACTAGCAGACTCCCGCGGCCCGCGGACAACATACAATCATGGACGCACATATCCCACCACCGCTCGGAGAATATACTGTCGCGGTCACACTAATCAGACCGCTGAGGATCGTCCACTGATACCATCCCTCTGCCAGCTTCTCCACCACCGCTCGGAGAAAACATCTCATAAAACTAACCAGATTCTACCAAGCATCTCACTGGCTACGAAGTCACACTCTTAGGGTTCGCAAAGCTTAAAGAGTTATTCATGAAAAAATATCAAAATATCACGTTGCGCAGATTTATATAATAATACAATAAAACAGAAAAATCCCTATTTAAACATACCCCAAATTAAAAATTGAATGCGGGTGAAAGTATGTGTTAAAAATAGTTAATTTACTGTCACGCTGTGTACATTTGTCAAATGTTGTATTTCGCGTACGAGTGTAGATATATGTTCGCGGAATTAAGGTGTAGGAAATGACTCGTGACAAAACTTAAGACATTTTTTAAGAAAGCAACTCATTGAAGTACGATAAGGCGAGTTTTGTAACAATAAGTTTTTTGAAACAAATTTGTTGAAAGTTTTTCATGACGAAGGAAAAAATCAACAAATCAGCACGAAAAAGATTTTATTTTAAAACGATGGTCTTTTTTACACATAGTTATTTTTCTCTTCTAAAAGATCTTCACCATCGCTTTTGAAAATACCAATTTTTTGCTAAGGTTATAAGAAATATTGATATGATATTACCTTGCCTAAGCGAGATAGAACGCGGTTGAGGTATATTTTGTATAATTCGGCTATTTGTGGTTAATATTTTATGTGTTTGTAAAACCCTACGCAGGATGATGTCTACGAATGCTACGGGAATCTTTCAATGAAATGGGTCACAAATATCAGATAAAAATGCTACAATAAGTACTATTTCATATTATCGATTAATTTGAAAGGTTTAAAATAGTAAATTTAGACTTTTGATAGATGTTGTGGTAAAATATATATTTCAAATATTCTTTAATAAAATAGAAACCATGAAATATCAAAAGGCAAACAGGCAACAAATACAATAGAAACAATATAGAAATAAACTTGCTTTAAAAATACGTTTCATTGGAAGCTTATTAGAAAATCGTATTGTCTAGTTTGGTTCGGAACGGCACTCTAGCGCGGAAACTGCCAGCCGATCCCGATATTAAGCTCTGTTTCGAGTTGGGCGGAAAACTACCATCCGCCTCCGGGAAACTTTCAGAGCCGCATCCGTAACGCGAGAGCTTTCAAACTCTCGTAAAAATATCATCTATGATATATCCCGATATCCGACGACAATGCCCGTCGACGGATATTTGACATTGCGAAAAATATGTGCGAAAGGCGGTGATTTATCGCCATCGAAATTAGGCTTCTGCGAGAAGTTCTTCTTCCACTACTTCTTTTTTTAGTTACGTTCTTGTTTTCGAAAAGACCGGCGCTCGCAAAATAGTTTATTGCGCTGGAAAGTTTTATTTTCCCTCGCGGCCGCCGGATTTTCCTCCGTTTTATTTTACGAATTTTCATCCGTCGTCGGTTTTCCCTGTCCCGCGGGCCCGTTTTCCGCACAACCATTTAATTTCGTACAACATTCGAAGCGCCTAGAAAAAGTATAATTATGATATATATTTAGTAGGACGAAAATAATGACACCTATAAGCTATTTGGCAAACATGAAAGAGATTACGCGAATTCTGATTCGAAAGTTGAAACGTCACTAATCTTTTATTTTTCTACTAGATATTTACAAAAATTTGAAAGGTCTCTATGTAAAACATTTGATATATACAACCCTTACCTTTGATTTATTCAATTAATTTAAAACAAAATTTTGTTTATATATTTACTTCTCTACTTACTATACATAGATAATGATTTAAAGTCGTTATTTGTATTAAAATGTGGCGACCACACATATAGACACATTTAAAAAGGCGATTGTCTCATTGTTAATGACCGTGACCAAAAACGTTCATTCATTAACAATGAGACAAACATCATGGCACAAGAGGGATTTATTTTGACCACACAACACGGGTCATTAAGAGAATCATTTTTGTGACAAAACGGTATGGACGCAATCAATCACCACAATGCAAACCCTTTCCGAAAAATTCGAAAGTCTGGAGCCAAGCAAAAAAATACACAGAGGATGTTACTACATGATCCATTGCATAAACCACTGCCGTTACCGGTAATAAGGCCCTACGAGTCCAACCCAATGGGCGGCATCCAGCTTTTTAGGGCCAGGTGACGTTTTTTTTTGTTTTTTTGTTTTATTTATCACTTAAATATAAATTATTGACTGATATTACCATACTTATACTTGTACACTCAAATTTTTGAACTAGTCGCACAGACAATTGTGATAAAATATTTATATAAAATCTTCGAATGGTAGAATATTGAGAAACAACAGTTATTGATTAACTGTAATCGTAAATCAAATACTAAGTGTAACAATAAATTCTATGGTATAACATATTACTGTTAAAACAATATATTAGTTTTAAGCTATTTTTGAGTACAATTCACAAGTCTGAGTTTTAAATCTTTACAAATATTTTTTTGTCTGGTATATTAACATATTCAATATACAATCCTAATATGAAATGTACATTTTTACTGATTCTATATTTATATGTAAAATAAATGTACAAATACAAGTTAAAGTAATTTTGCTGTGACAACAATACTAACAAGAAAGAAAAATTACGATTCCGAGATAAGAGGCGACTCATCAATAAGCTCCAATCCGTTCCAATTGTGAAACTGCAATGCTACAAATGATGTGAATATCACATTCAACTAATAACTGAAACTGCAACATAATCTGAATTATTCAATTTTTCAGTATGAATTAAAAGCTTTATTGACGATTGTCTGCCTGAGCTTAGTATATACCAGTAGCGATTTTTCGTCCCATTTTTGCAACAAAGAACGACTAGAGCGATTGAAGTACTTTCGACACGGTCCGCGGGCTTGCTAATGACACGTGCGGCCAAAGCCGAAACTTGCAGTTTAGTAAGCCCGAACCCCGGCGTTAAGGGGTTGAAATGTTTGCACAAGTCCGTCGGCTGTCTGCCAAACTTATATACCCGAGGAAACCTTTATGCCCGACGGTGGAAAACTGACAGACCGGCGGCGGCTAACTATTCCGAAAACCGAAATGTAACCTTCGGGACCCGCGTCACTGCCACTCGGACACACAACATACGCTCACACGCATATATATGTACATCAGATTAATTAACAGAAGCTTTCAATGGCTGTCTTAAAAAGGAAAAGGAAAAATCTTATACGGCTGCAATCAAAGTTAAACAAATATTTAGTCAAGAAAATATATAGAGGTAAACCACATGGTACGTATATAATACTAATAATAATTAAATTTGATTTGATTAAAATACATTACCAGTTTCAGTATGTAATAAGTCACGTTTATTGATTTTTATAAAACAGGACAGCAATAAAAATACATCAGGAAACTAAGGATTATTTGATCAAAATACACAATATTTATATAGGTGAATTTTAAACATAAAAACTATCCCACTTTCAAAGGAACCTAGACCACCGATTGACACATTCGCCGGAACATACATTAGGCGCTTATTGGAAACTAGGTTGAAAAGCTTAAATTCTAATTGAAAACGTGACTCGCGCTCCCGGGAAATGAACGGGAAGCTACGTAGAAGACATACACACACCAAGCGAGTGTCTACTTACCAAACTTGGTGTATAATTTAAGAGCGACGATCGGACCGCGGATACGGAATCCTGCCGGCTCTCGGACGTGCTCCGGCAAGAAACGGGCGCCGACGCAAAGAAAAGGCAATTAAAACTTTCGGCCAAACACCATATGCATACGATGATGTGTACACACACAACATCTCGTATTGAATATCATATACTGCGTACGCGACCTGCGCGGCAGACGTCCGGGGCGTAATTAAACCGGAAATAATTAACGAAACTCGAAAACGGTTCGACGGGATCGCGAAACTCGATTACTGCTACGCAAAATTTGATAAGTGGAAAAGCGGTTCGAGTGGCGATTGTTTGTGTGATTTTTGCGGGAAAATGTTGCGAAGAATGAGAGTTCAAGTGTTGTAATTGAATAGAAATAATTTGAGAACGTTGCTATTATTTTAGAGCTGAAATAATGAAGATAGCGTTGCGCTGAGAATTCGAGAACTCATTATTTCGATTTAATTTAATTAGGATGATTATTTAAGTTGAAAGAATACTTAAAATACACACACAGAAAAATATAGTAAAATCAGCCGATTTATTATATTATCTAATTAAAATCCATTGCTCAGTTGCCATGTGATCAGTTATTACACCCATACCTCGCTATACGGCCGCTCTTTATACGGCCTTTCGCTATAACGGCCCTCTTCAATTAAGGCACGATTTCGATTTACGGCCTAAAATGTTTCGCTATAACGGCAAAAAAACTTTTTTTCGATGTCGATTTTAAAAAAAATTAAAAATAGGTTTAATTTGCATAATTTTAAAATGTAAAGTGAAGCAGCTATCGCCGATGAGGCCGCATCTAAGGAATATCTCAAAAATTTTACAGGGAATTATTGAAAGAGGTGGTCATAAACCTGAACAAGTATTTAGCGTAGACGAAACAGGGCTTTATTGGAAGAGAATGCCTGATTGCACGTACATTTCAAAAACCGAAAAATCTGCGCCTGGTTATAAGGTGTCTAAAGAACGATTAACTTTGCTACTTGGTGTAAATACCGCGGGTGATTTTAAGCTAAAACCACTTTTAATATATTTGTCCGAAAAATTTTTCCTTTAGGACTAAATAAAAATCAATTACCCGTCATATGGGGATCCAACAAGAAAGCTTGGATGACTAAAGCTACTTTAGAGGATTGGTTCAAAAATCACTTTTGCACAGAAGTGAAAAAAGAGAGACAATAACTACAACAAGGCTTTGCTAATTTTGGATAATGCACCAGGGCATCCTATTAATTTATCCGAACTATCTGAAGATGTCATGATTGAGTACCTTCCGAAAAATACAACAGCTCTGATCCAATCAATGGATCAGGGTGCAATAGCCACTTTTAAGGCATATTACCTACGCCAAACTTTCCGACGACTTATAAGGGAAACCGATGGTAAATCTTCAATTAAAACATTTTGGAAAAACTATAACATCAAGGACGCTGTTGACAGCATCAGTGAATCATGAAAGGAATTAAAATTAACAACAATGTTAGAAAAAAATATGGCCAGAATGTGTAAAAAGTACTGATGCAGAAGCTAATTGCCTTCCTGAAATTAGGCAAAACATTTTGGATCTAGCACATGATATCGACTTTGAAGGTTTGAACGAACGTGATGTGCTTGGTCTACTTGAAGCTGATAGGGAACCCCTTTCATATAAGGAACTCATTCAGTTGCAAGCAGAACCGGCATTTGATGAAGAGACAGGGCCTGTTGTATCCAAACAGCTAACATCGAAAAAATTGTCAAAAGGTTTTTCCTATTTCAAACAAGGAATAAACATCTTCCTTGAAAACGTTCCTGACGTTGAACGTAGCGCTAAAGTTTCTCGAGGAATTAACTCAGCCATTAGCTGTTATAAATCACTGAAGAACGAAGGAGACAAAAAGGCAAGACAAACAACGTTGGACAATTTTTTTAAGCCAGGCCCATCCTTACCAGCGAAAAATGAGAACGACAGTGATCTGCCGGTTACCATATCTTCATCGTCTTCAGATTAAAGCCATTTTTAAAAAATTATGTATGTATTCATACACATATTTTATGTAACATGAAGTTGTTTCATTTTTGTTTATGGATTATTGTTGGTTTTTGGAGTCTGTTATTATTTTATGTACAAATGTATGTACTTGTTATGTATGTATTTTTTATTTAAATGAAATAAAAAGATAAAATGCATTTTAAATGATAAACCATGTTACATATTTAACAAATTTGGAACCGATCCCATTGAATTTGTATGAATTTGTATTTGAATAATTGATTCGTTATACGGCTTTTCGCTTAGCGGCCAAGTTTCGTAGAACGTATCTAGGCCGTAAAGCGAGGTATGGGTGTATTAAATCCTGTACTCCACTAGCGAATTTTGTTTTAAAAAATAGTTGTAGGGCGACACAAATGTTCCAAACATACAAGTTTGGGTTTAAACAGCAAACGAACGTTTCGCAACCGTCTATAATTTAAAAACCAAGCGTTAATTATAATTATCGATCATCATATATTAAATTCTGATTATTTTTTTAACTGATCTCACGGATGATTGATTAAAATCAAGTCTAGAATATTAAATATTGATTATTTTTAATAATAAGCCAATTCAGATCATATGCAATAAAAATACACATTTTTTAATATACAGGTGTCTGTGTAACTATTTTTGAAAGTATTCCATAAAAAATTACTCGGTTCCATTATTTAGCAACTAGATCAGAGAAGCATGCTGAATAGTACTAGGTGATTATACAAAGTACACAATGTCCTCAAGCATGTTTTTTATATGCCGATGTAATCTGTAATGATATTGAAATAGAACAACCAAAACGGTTACCACTCCTGTGCGATAAAACATATTGTTATTTATAATCAAATTTAAGTGGTGTTCTTATTCTTGAATATGTCATGGACTGACATATTTTATGCTAAATAGCGTATGACTACGCACAAAAATTATTAACAACAAATTAAAATAATTTTAAATCCTACATGAAATATTTTTTAATAAATACCTTAAGAACATCAGCGAAAAGTAAGAATTAAGAATTAATATGATAAATAAACAGAAGAAACATTAACGGCCCCAGATTAGAACAAGATTAGACAATTTATTTACACGACATTTATTGCCCATATTTTAATATATCACCGACGATTTAAAAATTTCATTCACTTTCGAAATAAAAATTCATCAAGAACTTCCACCATTTACTGCCAAGCTTAGACACACGATAGTTCATCCGAACTTGCACCAAGCAGAGCTGCACCAATCATTGACCAATATTTGAAAGAATGAAAAAGCTGCCGCTTCTCTCTTCACGTCAACTTCGGAGACGATTGGATTCTACAGATGCTGGCAATACTACAAGTGCATATTTATACATTTAGAGTAATTACATAAATCGTGCGTTACTAAAATTGGTGCACAATAATAATAATTCATTTTTAAATAGCCTTGCCTTCTACGTAAAAATATACGCGTGACCGCTGATTCAGAAAAAAACATTTCAGTGAGTCTAAGTATAACACATTTAAGTGATCCTAGAATACTTAATTAAATATTCAGAGAGAAAATATCTTTATGTTAGGAATCAATGTGTCATATACAATTTGAGGTGTATATGACACAATGATACAATGAAAAATACAAATTATCATTAAACAAAACGCACAAATTGTTTGATTTTAAGGATAAAACATCAGTGAATTTTTGGTATTATATTTTACTCTATGATCCAAAATTATAATATACAAATACACCTAATATTTATTATCGACTATATGACATTGTAATAAATATTTTTCGCAAAGTTACGACGGTAGCGTGATTGTGTAAAAACGTCTAATATGACTTAACACTTTTAACGCAAATGTATGCATATTATGCAAAGCGTATGTATTTTTCCATAAATACATAAAACATTACCATAAGTATTTATAATACACACTTTTAACGCAATCTCTCCGCCGAAACTTTCTCCATCGCTTAATTTACAAGTTGGTCGTAATTTATCTTCGCGATAATCTGAAACGACGTTCGGTTAAAACAGCCCGCGGTTAAAACCTCATCCCCTAAACCAACAAAAAAAAACTTTTACTCATTCAATTCGGTCCGTTGGATAGCACACGGCGAAACCTACGTGCGCCGAATGAAACTCGCCAATTTGATGAAAATTTTAAAACGCGAACCACTGTCGACACCGCCGGCAAACAGATAATTACCACCGAGCAACTCTGCGACCAGAATTAACTGCACATTGCCTCGAAGTTCGGTCTATCCGGAGTTTTCCGTAGAAAGAAACTGCGCTATTTATCGGAAAGTTAATGGGCTCTGCGAGTTTATAAAACGGCGTCTAGGGAGAGGACAGATAGACTCGCTAGATCGAACCGCTCGCCTTCTTTCTATCCTCTGAAAAAATAATAAATAATATTGGAACTGAAAAAAAAGGTAAGAAAACGCTCAGTATACATTTACGCGATTTTCGCCGAAAAGTTTCGAAGGTGATACGCTTTTCGTACAAATTTTAATTGCGCTCTTAATGTAAATCCCGAAACTCGTGAGCGAGCGTTTATTAGGCGTAAACTTAAGTTACAACGAAAAAAATAAAAACAAACTCGAAAATTTAGCGATAATTTAAAAAAAAAAAAAAACACTCATAAAGTAGACAAAGTTGTGAAATAATATACTAGTTTCAAAACATTTTTGTTCTTGTTTTTAATAACATTTATAATGGACCCTAGTTTTTATACACAATTTAAGCAGAATATAATATATGTACATATAAATAAACGACAGCAAAAAATATTATAATTTGAATAAATGTATATATAAGGACTGAAATAAGAAAATATCATAAAATAGTTATAAGCTGAAATTTTATAATGCTGCTTAAATTTTTATTTTATCTAATGTGGCGCCGAATAACACACAAATCAAGCATATTCATTTTAGAATTACATATTTGAACGCATGTTATTTATATCACTAAAAAATTATATTTACACCCACTAATTTTTTTTTTATATATATTACACCCCTGAGTTCTTATGCCTGAACTACACTCTCTGGAAGTTGGCCAAGGTTGGCCAAGGACAGAGAATATAGTGAGTTACTTCGGTCGTGTTCGGTTCTGCCCGCTCTAAAATCTCTCGGAAGTTGTCCGAGGTTACCGAGTACGGGAGGTAAAGTGGGGGTAATTCAGTCGACTTGGCCAGCTTCGAGCGCTCCCGAACATTGTCAGCAAAAGGACTGGAGTCAAAGGGACCGAAGTCGGAGCTGCTCTTTCGAGCGCGAGCGGTGAGATACTTCCCCTTTCGCTTTCGTGTTAAGTGACGAGAGTGAGAGAGATAATGATATGGTGTTTCGCAAACTGAGATAGAACGAGTAACTCGCTTCCATTTCAGTATGCGCGTAGGCGTCCTATGGTCAACACGCATGTCGAGCGCTGCATCGTAGTCACGTGGTCAAGTTATAATACTACATGCTTATCGGGGACTTTAACAGACTCTTACTGACATCTTTTAATATTTTAGGGCACCAAAAGTGTTTAATTATATTTTTGATAGTATATTCTTCTAATATATATCGTTATTATATGTTTTTCATATACAATTAAATAATTTAAAAAAATTGTTAAAAAAAATCAAATACCACTAATTATTTAAATGTCACACCATAACGAATTCTTATTTAGAATCGATGGCGACAAATTCTAGGATAGTCACACATGTGGTGTTCTAATTCTGAAGTATAATTTTTATGCCTTATGGCATTTTGCAAAAGCCGACAAAGATTTTGCGTAAATTGAATATTTACGACAGAAAAGTTTTCACTGCTATTGTATTGGTGAGTGCCCACACAAACTTTTATAATTATCAGTAGCGTAATTTAAATAATATGACAATTTAAAAATTGCGATTATTTGGCAAATTTTTCGATCGCGCGCAAATATGCCGGCTGTACGTGACAGAAGCCGCCGTCCGGATGTCATTCACGGCCGCCGTCCAGACGGCATATGAAATTTGCGACAGGGTAGTCGCTTACTCGAATTCGTAGATCTCGGCCGACTTCAGTTGTAACTTCGGTTCGGATAACTTCCGGAGAGTATAGTGCAGGCATTAGATAAGTAGTCAAGCAATGACTCGATCTTACTCATACTTTCATTTCCACATAGAGACTAAGACTAGCAAAATTATTAAAATATCAGACCCATTTTTGTAGCTTTATTTTGGATCATGTGACAGTGAGGCATTATTCATTAAATTTTCATACATTTAGATATGTATATAAAGCAGGGCTGTGGAGTCGTTAAAAAAAAACACGACTCCGACTCCGACTCCGATTCCGATATTTACCAACAACACGACTCCACTCCGACTCCGACTCCGACTTCGACTCCGACTCAAAAAAGTTTAATTTTATCAGGTATTTTTGGTGTTTTTCTACACGTTTAATATTCATACGCTATACACATTCATTATTACGCAATTAAAAATTCATAAATTTCATAATTTAAAAAAATGCTCGGAGTCGCTCATTTTTCACGACTCCGACTCCGACTCCAACTCCGGCCAAAACACCACGACTCCACGACTCCAACTCCGACTCCGACTCCGACTCCACAGCCCTGATATAAAGTGGTAATGAATTTAAGAAGTCTATAAGTTTTTAATAATTGGAACTAAATTATCAATATATAGTAATAAGATATGTTGTTAAATCATTTATAAAAAATAACCTATATCAGTTGTTAGACATTAATGTATGTTTTCGTTATTAAAAAATAATTGAGATATATAAATAAATCAGATTTAATACATATTAGATTGAAGGTATGTTTGTCAAAAAAATTATTAAATATCACATGCGTTCAGCTATATAATATTTCTTGTTTTTACTATGTCATTTATATAAATAATAAATCAGATATTTGGAAAAAAAACATTATGTTTGATATGTAATAAGTATAAGAGTACGCCCTTTACATTATATTTCTATTAGATTTGAGAAAAATGTAAATGTAAATATCTTGGACCCCATATGTCCTAAAACAAAAAGGTTATTATTTAATTTTAGAGCTTTAACTCTAATGGAGTTTTACCATAAACTTTTCTCGTTGGATTTTCCAACTTTATTTGCTTTAAAAATAGCATTATTAATCGTATATTTTGAAAGTTTTCCCGGTGCGTAGTTTGTGTCGTGAAATTTAGTGTTCCTTATTGTGAGAAATGAGAAATTGATCTAAATTTGTACATATGAAAAATACAGTTGTACGTATTTATATTATT
Source organism: Plectrocnemia conspersa (assembly GCF_051122295.1). Lineage (NCBI taxonomy): Eukaryota > Metazoa > Arthropoda > Insecta > Trichoptera > Polycentropodidae > Plectrocnemia > Plectrocnemia conspersa. The sequence goes on along the minus strand of NW_028277176.1, from coordinate 27,094,063 downwards.
ACAGTTTGTATCATATAAGAAAAAAAAATTATATTTACAATATTTAAGGTTAAATGAGGGCATGTAAATTATAAAACGCGAACGCGAAGAATAATAAAACATTAAATTCATATATGAGATTTGTTATTATTCTGACTATAATATTCAATGCATGTTTAATTAAGTGTCACTTTCCATTAGATGACATTCTTCTACGTATTTTGCATTTTATCATATGATTTATATGAAAACATTGACTATTGCAAATTGACTACCCTTAGCAAAGACTTAAGTCGTTATTTCTTACATTCTAATTTTTTGTTGACCGGTAAATGTTCGAGAAAATCTAAAAGAAATATTTGCTAATCGTAATTCTTACAGTCGGTCATAAAACCTATATTGACAAATAATGATCTCGAAGTGTTAACCAGAAATCCCCGTCTCTTTTTTAACTACCTGCTCTGAATTTATCAAATTAAAGTCACTATTTATTTTCAAAAATCGTTCCATTTATAAATGTTTGTATAAATTTAATTTATAACATTATAAACATTTTTTTTTTCAATTTCTTCAAACAATTTCTCGAAATGAGAATATATCATCTTTTTAGAGAATAGTGTTCAAATATATATTATGGAGATCAATAAAATTACTAACATGTATTTTTTTTGTCGCATTAAAATCTCATAAAATATCTCACCTTTTTTCTATATTATTTCTAGCTAGTGTCTGTACTCATTACAATGTACCATATAAAAAAGACAAAGCTTCAATTAATATTTTCGTTGCCATTAAGAGTTAATGAAAATGAGCAATATGGTTGTATATTTATAATATTATATCATCTTGTATGTATTAAGGGATTTTCACGCCACAAGCCACACAAGATTTACTGTAAAGTATCACTGACTTGACTTTTCATTAGTCTTTTTTACACCTGTGGTACGCGTACCACCGGTGGTACGCGAAAAATAATCAGTAATGGCGGACATAAAAAGTAAAAAAAAAAATCAGTCATAAAAATATCATTTAAACTATTGTATTTTTCCTAAATGTAATTTTTCAGAAAAGCTCGATGACGATCTTTAATGTTAATGATAAAATTGAAAGTATGGTTAAGAAATTAGATTTTTGGAAACAGTGTATCGAAAACAATCAACCGGAAGTATTCGAAACTCTACATACTTTTTTGGTTGAAAATAAGGTTAGCTTGTCTCAAGATTTACGAGAACATATAATAGTTCATTTAACAGGATTAAAATCGACTTTCATGGAGTATTTTCCAAAACCCGAAAACAAAGATAATAATTGGATTTTAAACCCCTTCTATGCAGAAAATTTAGAAAAAGCTTCATCGTTATCAATAAAAGATAAAGAAAATTGATTAGATTTATCAAGTGACAAAACTATACAAGTAAAATTCAAACGAAACAATCAAATTAATTTTTGGATAAATATCGATAAAGAACATGAAGAACTTTCTGAAAAAGCTCTCAAATTCTTATTACTGTTCACTAGTATGGAATTAGTAGAAAGAGCTTTTTCTTCATATGTTTTTTTAAAAAATAAGTATCGAAACAAATTGGACACAGGTGTAGATTTAATTTTTTATTAATTCTCACATCTTTTGAACCAAATTTCTTCGAAACAAGCACAAGGATCTCATTAAATTTATTTTGCTTGTATTATTGTGCTTATATTTTCGTAAAATTTGTTTAAAAATTAAACTTATAACATGATAATAATGTATTATAATCTTAAGCAACACTTTCATAACTATTATTTCCGATAATAAATAGAAAATTTCGGTAATAAAAATATTTTTAAATACAATTTCATTAATATTATTATATTTAAAACAAAAATTTCGCCTGAGGCGCTACTGTAAATTTGAAAAATGAAAGTGTAAATTGTCTCGTTTTAATCAGATTTTTTTTACAATTACCGTGTTTAATTAATTTTATATACAAATATGTTCTATTAATATCGGTAATTTTTGGGAAAAAATTGCCTACGGCGCATGTCATTTTTTTTAATAATATACAAATAATTTAATATAATTCTATGTAATTTTTTAATTAAAAATTAGTTGTTAAAAAAATACTTCCTTAAATGTCCTGGTTTTGAATTTCGACAAGAAATGAGCTTCGGCACCTTTTATTTAAAAAAAAACATTGTGATATGTAAAGTTCAAATGTCTCATTATTATCAGAAAAAATAAAGCCTTTGGTATTTTTTTTAAACTCAAAAAAAATGAGTCCTGGGAAATATAGTCACCCTATAAAATTTATAATGCAAATAGAATAACATATTTCCCGAAATACAATCATTTTTACGAAGTGGTACAATTAAGCGTGATGTACTACCAAGTGGTACGCGAGCCAAAAAAGGTTGGGAAACGCTGGTATAGAAAGATAATGTGGTGTTTAACATTTAATCACTGAAACATAAGAAAAAAATCCATCTTTGAAATAATTACCAATAGAAGATAAACTTGTCTTTTACATAGATTGAGAATACAATAAAAAAAAAGAAAACACAACTAGTGAACAGCGACCCACTATTTCTTACTTGCTGTTTTATACCAAAAGAGGCTTTTTGATATTCATCATCAATTCTCGCGTCAATTTTCAGCCTCAGAGAGGAAATTCAAAACCGCCAGACACAAAGTTTGTTGCCTATCGAGGATTTATTCGGAAGATGCGTGAGATACAAGATGTTCTTCCTGAGTATCTTCACAGTGGCGTTTAATTATGCACGATCAATATGCGAACGCCCTAAGCACATATGTATGTACTATATACGAGAGTATATTATGTGAATTTTCTATAAAATATTACATACACAAAGTCCCGAGACGATTGCCGTGTACTCCAGACGAACGTAAATCAAAACTTGGCATACTCTGTGCATTTTTGCACCTAGGATATATCGCGTGACTACGTTTATTATACAACATATTATACCAACGAAGAAAATTAGTCAAGACCCATTACTGTAATAATTTACGACTTAATCATCGAAACGCAATCTTTAAAATGCATCGTATGACGTTAATATCCATAAAGCCGATAGCGTCGGAATTTTAAATTAAAATGATATAAAATATGATTTATATAATTAATAAATACTCTAGTATATGAAAGTATCGTAAGTAAAAGACTAACAACTTTGATTGAATATTTCGCTTATTATGAAAGGTGGATAAAGGTGGTAGGCGGGCGGAGCAAAAATTGTTTTATCCCAGATCCCTCTTCGCGTCACATGCGATCATAATACAATGTAATTTGAATGAAGCATGTATATATTTTTATTCAATAACTATGTATTGCGTGCAAATATTTCCACGAAAAGTGTAATTCAACAAACCAATAAACATTTATCTGAGTTATTTTTTTTAAATAAAAAATCTATATTAATATGTTGCTCAGAGAAATATGATATCAAACAGCAATAAAGCGTATCGGTCTACGTTTTAGTATAAATTAGCAATATTTACACAACACGCACTCGTTAGCGCCGCGATAAAATAACTTTCTTTGACCTAAAAAGGTTCATAACGAACCAAGTTAAAAAATAAACATCCTGAACGAATTCCAGCTTATCTCTTGGGGAGTGATGCATTTACGTCGCGGAATTGGCGATATACATATTAAATTACTTCGGAATCGATTTCCAATAGATATACACTTACACGTGTCACACTCTGGTTAAATATGACGGCGAACGTAGTTGATTAATTAAATGAACAGCGCCGTCCAACTGCAATCGAATGCAGCGGCACACCAGATGTCGCCCTTCGTTTCGACACGATAATTCCATTCGAATTTGACTACTAATGGTTTTCTAATCAAGAGTCGAATCGAAATGGACTAGGGGTACAAAACCGTCTGGTTAATATAACAAAATATATTTTGATCTGCATTTGGTGTTGGAATTGGAGCATGGTGTTTCTTGACCAACAATGGAATATAATTACTATTTATTCGAATAACATACCTAACCCATAAATGATATTAGCTATGAATTTTAAATAATAAAGAACAAGATTAGCATACCTTTTATTTAAAGTGAGAAAAATAGCAGCCGTACATAGTACGTGTTCGTAATACTCATCGCGTTAATTAGCATTTCTTATTCGTGTCAAATAAATAATGAAAGACCCCTTTGAACAGTTTCGCCCTTAGCCTGCAATAATTAAAGTCGGCACGCAACATGAAAAATATTTGAGCAACACTAATTTATGTCGATGCAGTATTTGAACAATTGATAACACAGTTGCATATTAAATTAGATTGAAAAGCAACAAGTAATACAATTATGAGAAGAGTCTTTAAATTAACTACCGTGGCAGTAGAGAAATTACTTCATAAAGTCAAGGTGCAATAATTTTTTTGATCACTTTACACCAAAAATTATATTAGAACATTCACTTGGAATACTACTTCGCTTCCGATTATATGAGAATTCATCTGGAGCTCGCATTTAAACGAAGATTTTGCCAAATCAAAGATCAAAGAAAAGCAGCCGCTTTTACTTTTTTACGTTAAAGGTTATACAAGATCAAAAATACATACATTACAATTAAGTATAAGTTACTGATTTATAAACATTTTCTAGTTTACTAAATTAAATTAAATAGATAAAAAAATATTAATAGTTATATAAAAATTAAGTAGATATTATAAAAGCCTATTACTACAAAGTAAAATAAAAAATATTTATTAAATATTAATTATTTAGATTATTATGCTTAAGACTATTTATTATTATTTACTTAACTGGGGACCAGGAGTTACTCAATAAATAAATGTATGCCTCTAAAGAAAGACGTGTTCAGGCATTTTATATTTATTCCTAAATTTAATATTCTTGTCATAGTCACTGATTCTAGAGAAAAGTGGGTTATTATATTATCCCGTAATATTTTTATAGTATTTTTCAATATGATTACTGCAATGTTTTTGAATATTTGATATTAAAAATCACTTATGAAGTTTTTGAATGTTATTATGAAAGTGGCGTTACTCCATACCGAGCAAGCGCATATCATTACCGGTCTAAAGTATTTTTTTTAAATGCGATTTTTTGCTAAATATCTGTTTTAGAGCCGCAATAGCAGCAAACTTTTTGAATATGTTAAGTGAATATAAGCTAATTGTCCAGATTTATACTCGTAAACGACGCTTGTCCTCCACCAATTCCTGTGTGACTGTTTTAATGTCCGCCAATTTTTTTTAATATAAATAAAATATAGTATATATTTTAATTAAAAACACATAATACATATTATAATATTTATTTAAATATTACATAGAAAATAATATTTTTTTTTATTTTTCTAGGATAAATGAATTCTAGGAAATTTGAAGTGAGAAAAAAAAACAATAAATATGACAGTAATAACGTCTGAAAATGGATGTCGCTTTTGAGCGGCTGTGGTTTTTTTCAATATAGAGTTTCACACGCGTTGGTGTGTGTGCCTGAAATGGCACACATTTTTTTCACTTCACAAGAAGCGATTAATACAGTTTGATTTTAAGAGGTGGAGGCAATGATTGTCTGCGTGTTGTAAAAATATTGATTTAGTGCTGTTAATTAAGTAATAAATAAAAATAATTAATAAACTTTTGTAATTTAATTGCGAATGAAGAGGAACGGGCGAAAACGTTTATTTTTATTTTTATTTTTTCCATTATAAATCTGATCATCATAACATGGCAGATTTTCCCAATGCGTCATTGTGATAATAAATTTAAAAAAAAATATTTATCAAAATAACACAGCATCAAACTTTCAGGTATGAGCGTATTAAAAGTATAATATGCGGATTTCACTTCAACCGTTCGATCTAATTCAATCAAGCACTTTAAACCTTCAAGGACTTAACTCGTCAACAAAAACCGTTAACAAAAAATTAGCGAATAAGGTCATAATTGTATTCACTGAAAAGTTTTTTCTTTGCTAGGAACATTAACATGCAACGAATTGTTTTTCCGCAGCAAGCGAATTCATTGAAACAGATAAAAAGCCACTACTATATTTCATCTCTTTGGGATCTTATTTCTCAAGATCGACCAAAACTTTGTCTCGCGTTTCAAAGGCAAAGTCACGCCAACTTTATACGTAACCCGCATCGTCTGTCTGAGAAATAAATCGAGAAATCAAGGTAAAAAATATGTTAAAACTTATAAATTGTAGATAAAAAAAATAGTTTTAAGGAACATTATAGTTACATATTAAAATGCTTAATAAATTACAAAATATGGCAATGAGAGTAGCTTTAAATAAAAATAAATAAAAATTTATAGATTGAATACTTAAAAAATATTGAAGATGAAAAGTATTTTTAATTAAATAAGTTAAAAAATAATATGTTAGCAAACTATAATAAGAAATAAAGATTTATAGATTAATACTAGAAATAAAAACAATTTAATGATGGTTATGTTTAAGAAAATGAGTACGGCCAAGGGAATATTGTACGGAGTTGTGAATTTATATAATAATATTTCTAAGACAATTCGCAAAAATAAAAATGAAGCTGGTTTCATCAATGAAACAAAGAAACACCTTCGTGCATTAAGAAATAAATTGTAATATTTTTATATAATATATGTTTCGATTAAATTTGTTTAGTGTACAAACTACTAGCTATATTAGTTAAATAAATTAATAAAATACTTTTTTAAATGCTTTAATCATATTTGTTATAATAATAAAACACCACTTGCACAACTTGTTACGAAATACCACAACTGCAATATCAACGCAACCGCAGCGTTAAATCAGACATATTAATATATTATACACGCGCATCAATAAACAATCAAAACCAGACACATCCCTTGCGATATACGTTACATTACAAAGCACATAATACCAAACGAAATGAGGCATACCGGCACAGAAACATAAGTTTTGGGGTAATTCGTAACGACGGGCGTAAATTGGGGTGTATACACGTGGGTTGTAGATATCGCCCGTTTCACAAAAGGGAAACAGAAATAGAAAACAAAACGCTTATTAATATTAATGCGGACGGACGTCACGCACCGAATTTCATAAGTCAATTTATTGTTAATAACGTCGTTTGGGACACTCGATAACGACTAGGGGTCCGAGACGCGAAATTACACGACTGGGTCACGCGAGAAGCCCTTCCGCAGCCTTTGGAAATTAAATAAACCCACGGAAAGAAGGGTGGCGGATGATGACGAGCGTGGGTTGTAAGGGAGTCCAAAGGTCGGGGGTTTTCGGGTTCGAATCCCAGCGCGGGCGTAATGAGATTATGTATCGTAAATATTTTTGATTGGAAAGACCGGGTTCAGATATTACATAGTGAAGTTTATAATCATAAAGATGGAGGTTTCGAGCTATTCTATAGGCGTACCAATGGTTGGCAAAGTTTTACAATGAAAGGGTAAACTTTAAAAGGATTATTTGGTGGTCAAGTAAAAACATATTGTTGAGAAGAGTTCAAACTGTTAAATTAGTCTTATATTACCTTTGATGATTTAACGCAAATATTATGCCAGAAATTTTAGCCATCTTCATAAAAAATGTTTCTATAATACGTTGTAACAAAATGTGAGGCTAATTGAAAACCAATCGCATTGGCTGCACCCTCGAACCCTGGAAATGTTTTGCGGTAGTATTAATTGTTGTTTGAAGTTTGTGTGGCTATTGTGCAAAACTGGTTGTTTTGCACGATGTTTAAAGTTTTCTTTTGGGTGCTACTATTATGGTTTGCGTTATTTATAATGTTTTATTTGAACTCTTACAAGATAATTATGAAAATAAATCTTAAATATATGTATACACAAGAAACAGTACGGATCGTAATTATGTTTGTATGTTAGTGCCTTTTTGCTATTCTAATAAGTTGGGTGCGTATATTCCAAGAAGTACGCCAAGTGATCGTAAACGTCAAATAAACGAGAAATTGCCTGCTACGATGCATTCAGATACTATTGTAGTAGAAGAGTTGACATCAAATTTTATAGATATTTTTTCAAAACAAAATAGTTTAAAGTCTACTGCCCTAGAGAGTCGCGATCGCGTCCCTTATTCTTGACTGTTGCGGCCAGGACATTTGCGCAACCCATATAGCTTTTCAACGAGCTTGCCAAACACAAGAATGTTTCGGAAATAAGTGTAGCTATCAGGAGCTAATAAAGTTGATGTGGGATAGTGTTCATCTATTTTAAGTGTACACCATAATTGTTTTTTTTTTAATGATATAATTTTACATTTCGTGTAAATATTTACGAATGTGTTTGAGCGTATATTTGATTTGATGTATTGCTTATAGTGTTTCTTCCGGAGAATTTCTCGAGATTGAAATGAGAAATGTCAAATCGAGAATTCTCATTTCTCAAGTAATTTTATAAAGCACTTTTTATTATATAGAATTTAATTTGAACGAATATTTTTAAAAGGTTTACAACCACTGTACTTTTATTAATGCTGCATTGGTAAAAGCGGGTTTGTATTTAATATGCATACTTCTTGGAAGATTTTAATAGGGGTCCGGGAAAAAGTTTTTTACAAATTTTTAACACTCGAACTCAAGTAATACAATAAACACTCAAGTAAAAAAAACTGTCCGAATGTGTTTATGTCAGATGTTTGAAAATATGCATATCCCGGGAGATTGAAAATATTTAAATGACCAAAATTTTTTGTGATTTTCTTATACTCTAACCGGCCGGCGGATTTATCATTGCTTTGGTGATCTTAGAACACGCTAATATATGAAGAAATTACGCATGAAAATCGGCAGAATGCAGAACTATTTAGTGCTATTTTTGTTTTTCGATAATCCAAAAAGTTTTTTTTATTGATTTTGTAATGAAAGTAGCAACAACTGCTATTGACAATTGTCTCACGATTATTATTGACAGTCGAAGTGGTCCTAAATTTGTTGTTAAAACAATTTTGTTATTTAGAGAGTAACATGTAATAATGTATCTGCAATACCTTACTTTATTACATATAATATATACATTTTTTCATTTATTAAAGTTTCAAGAGAATTTTCATTTCTCGAGAAAAAAAAATTATCGGAAAATCAGAATGCTT